>NW_018408649.1:347570-363992 GCF_002113885.1 Mizuhopecten yessoensis
GTTGACAGTTTGATACTTTGAAAATTTTGAGCCAGCCCTACCCCCAGGGGCTGTAGGGTGGGGCCCAAAGGAGTCAGTGTGCTAAAATTTCTTCATTTTCCTTGTTTAGAATCAGAGGTGCTAGTTTCAAATACTTTTTAGTCTGAAATCTGTATGCTAGATATTGAATAAGGTGGTTTTATTGTTTTTTGTCACTGAATAATATTTCTGTTCGTGGTAAAAACAAAATCAACTCTCTGTATAAATATATCAGGTGACTGTTAAGGCCCATGGGCCTCTTGTTATAGCATGTCAGCTAACCACTCTTAGAATGATGCAGATCTTATTTCAATGTAAGAAAGTATATAACACTGTATGGCATACAACGAGCATATATTGTTCCGCCCCACGGTACTCTTGTTTTAAGCTATTCAAAGACAACACAATATGGTTTCATGTGAGTTTACGGTCAGGCAGGTGCACAATGTCCAAAAATTCTTGAGCAATGTTGACGGATTAGCTTCAAATTTTATGAGATTTTTCTGTGGAAATGGAATTATACGAAATAGGGGTCACACAGGTTTTGAAAAAACAGATTTGATGACTGTCTTTTAAAAACTCTTGAAAATGAAAATGAATTAAAGTCCTTGATTAAACTTAAAAGTTTCATTGTTTTCATGGTTTTTGTTATCAGACGATTTTCTAAGTTTGATAAATCAGGACCCTGATGGGATATTTATTGGTGTTGTACCGACACTTCAGAGCAGTAGACCAAATCTTCCTGTAATGTAACATGATTAGGCATGACAGTAATTAATCCTCTCTACTGGATGAACTGGTTGAGTGGTTATTTTACTCAGTTTAAGTGAACCTGATATCACATGACCTAATATTTGACCTCGATGTACAGGTTATCAGTGAGGTTAACAATGTGCTACATGTGGTTGTATTAATCAGTTTAAGTAAACCTGATATCACATGACCTAATATTTAATCTTGATGTACTAACAGGTAATCAGTGAGGTTAACAATGAGCTACATGTGGTTATTTTACTCAGTTTAAGTAAACCTGATATCACACGACATGATATTTGACCTCGATGTACAGGTTATCAGTGAGGTTAACAATGTGCTACATGTGTACTCAGTTTAAGTAAACCTGATATCACATGGCCTAATATTTGACCTCGATGCACAGGTTATCAGTGAGGTTAACAATGTGCTACATGTGGTTGAATTACTCAGTTTCAGTAAACCTGATATCACATGACCTAATATTTGGCCTCGATGCACAGGTTATCAGTGAGGTGAACAATGTGCTACATGTGGTTGAATTACTCAGTTTCAGTAAACCTGATATCACATGCCCTAATATTTGACCTCGATGTACAGGCAATCAGTGAGGTTAACAATGTGCTACATGCGTACTCAGTTTCAGTAAACCTGATATCACATGACCTAATATTTGGCCTCGATGCACAGGTTATCAGTGAGGTTAACAATGTGCTACATGTGGTTGTATTACTCAGTTTAAGTAAACCTGATATCACATGACCTAATATTTAACCTCGATGTACAGGTTATCAGTGAGGTTAACAATGTGCTACATGTGTACTCATTTTAAGTAAACCTGATATCACATGACCTAATATTTGACCTCGATGCACAGGTTATCAGTGAGGTTAACAATGTGCTACATGTGGTTGTTTTACTCAGTTTCAGTAAACCTGTTATCACATGACCTAATATTTGACCTCGATGTACAGGTTATCAGTGAGGTTAACAATGTGCTACATGTGGTTGTATTACTCAGTTTAACTAAACCTGATATCACATGACCTAATATTTAATCTTGATGTACTTACAGGTAATCAGTGAGGTTAACAATGTGCTACATGTGGACCTGAGTAAGCCTCCAGACGATGACATTGTTGATGATCGTCCAATCTCTGTGAGAGACACGCTTGTATTCCTGGAGCTGGCTAACTTCATTACACCAGCATCTAATAATGTAGTGGGTAGGTAAATCCTTGTGTCTACCCTTATATAGGCTAACTTCATCAAACCAGCATCTAATAATGTAGTGGTTAGGTAAATCCTTGTGTCTACCCTTATATAGGCTAACTTCATCACACCAGCATCTAATAATGTAGTGGGTAGGTAAATCCTTGTGTCTACCCTTATATAGGCTAACTTCATCATGCCAGCATCTAATAATGTAGTGGGTAGGTAAATCCTTGTGTCTACCCTTATATACTTTCGTACCAAACATTGTGGATGTAAAAAGCCTTAAACTGTTTCTGTACTGTCATCGTGAACAGATGCCAAAAAGTATGCCATCTCATTCCTGTTTTTGTGGACACCTGACAAAAAACTTTGGTGTTACCTTTGTCCTGATTAGCTGGTTATAGCACACGGCAGTTGTGAATCCAAATAATGTTACCTAATTTTGTCAAATTTTCCGCAAGATGTTGCTTTTGGTAATCAACAATATAAACAACATAGCAGCAAGTGCATTTGATACGAACAGTCGTCAATTTATCCTCATGTATTTATCTAGACTTATGCAAGTAATTATTGATATTTCACTAAAAATAACAATAAAATCTACTTGTATATAGAAAACTAAAGAACTTTGTTACCAAAATCAATCCCAGACCCAGGCTAAAGAATTGCATTTTGAAGATGATGAATCGCATCATTCATTGTTGTTCACAGGCCGATTTCTCAGTCATAGTCAGCTGTCAGTTAGTCATCATAATACTGCATAAAATAAACGTGTATCAGTTTGTATTAACAACAACATCAAATGGTAGGTTCACAGGGAGCTGTTTATTTCCTGCTGGAGGTCCACCTAGTCTAAAAAATACATTGATAACCCACCATTTTGTTGCATGTTTGAGGGCGAGTCTAGTCACGACATCCGGTATGGAAAGCCCCTAAATATACAGAAAAAAACGTGAAATGTGATATACAACATTCTACTGACAATGTTTCTTTTACAGGTATGGCTCCCCCTAAGCGTTGTTTTCTCTGTCCCAGTCCAGTGTCACCTGGCACTCGCTTTGATGCCCACCTCACATGTGCCAATGACCCTTCAAGTTTTTATGTACAACAGGTAAAAAACACAATTTCTGTTGGTTGTCTGGGGTACTATTCACAGTTTCTAAAACTTGAATCACTTTAATAAAAAAAACATGTTGTCCAATATGCTGTTACAGTGTTGTACAGAAAAGGTTGTATATGTAATGTATTTATGATTTGTTGGTAGAGATTGGTTGTATTTATGATTTGTTGGTAGAGATTGGTTGTATTTAGGATGTACTGGTAGAGATTGGTTGTATTTTATGAATTATATGTTGTCCAATATGCTGTTACAGTGTTGTACAGAAAAGGTTGTATGTGTAATGTATTTATGATTTGTTGGTAGAGATTGGTTGTATTTTATGATTTATTGATAGAGATTGGTTGTATTTATGATTTATTGGTAGAGGTTGGTTGTATTTATGATCTATTGGTAGAGATTGGTTGTATTTAGGATGTATTGGTAGAGATTGGTTGTATTTATGATTTATTGGTAGAGATTGGTTGTATTTATGATTTATTGGTAGAGATTGGTTGTATTTATGATTTATTGGTAGAGATTGGTTGTATTTATGATTTATTGGTAGAGATTGGTTGTATTTATGATTTATTGGTAGAGATTGGTTGTATTTATGATTTATTGGTAGAGATTGGTTGTATTTATGATTTATTGGTAGAGATTGGTTGTATTTATGATTTATTGGTAGAGATTGGTTGTATTTATGATTTATTGGTAGAGATTGGTTGTATTTATGATTTATTGGTAGAGATTGGTTGTATTTATGATTTATTGGTAGAGATTGGTTGTATTTATGATTTATTGGTAGAGATTGGTTGTATTTATGATTTATTGGTAGAGATTGGTTGTATTTATGATTTATTGGTAGAGATTGGTTGTATTTATGATTTATTGGTAGAGATTGGTTGTATTTATGATTTATTGGTAGAGATTGGTTGTATTTATGATTTATTGGTAGAGATTGGTTGTATTTATGATTTATTGGTAGAGATTGGTTGTATTTATGATTTATTGGTAGAGATTGGTTGTATTTATGATTTATTGGTAGAGATTGGTTGTATTTATGATTTATTGGTAGAGATTGGTTGTATTTATGATTTATTGGTAGAGATTGGTTGTATTTATGATTTATTGGTAGAGATTGGTTGTATTTATGATTTATTGGTAGAGATTGGTTGTATTTATGATTTATTGGTAGAGATTGGTTGTATTTATGATTTATTGGTAGAGATTGGTTGTATTTATGATTTATTGACATGTAATGGTACAACACCTAATATGTGGTGAATCCTTTCTCTGATGAATGGCTGTAGATTGGTGAGGAGTCCAGCTACTTCCATACGGTGATGAAGCAAATGCAAGACCAGTATAACATGGAAAGGGGAGATGCATGGACTGTCTACTGTCCCAGGATAGGTGAGTGACCATAGATATTGTGGTGGTGAGACAGTGACCACCAATATTGTGCAAAAGATTGGCCACAACTAAGGTATATTGTATGTTACTGGTATGATACATGTATGGTATGGTTTTAAGGTATGATTTAATGCATACAGGTATGATACAGGTAAGGTATGTGTATAAGCTATGATTTGATGAGTTACAGGTATGATATGGGTATGGTATGTGTTGAAGGTATGATTTGATGTGTTACAGGTATGATACAGGTAGGGTATGTGTATAAGGTATGATTTGATGTGTTACAGGTATGATACAGGTAAGGTATGTGTATAAGGTATGATTTGATGTGTTACAGGTATGGTGTGTGTATAAGGTATGATTTGATGTGTTACAGGTATGATACAGGTATGGTTTGTGTTTAAGGTATGATTTGATGTGTTACAGGTATGATACAGGTGATGTGTGTGTTGAAGGTATCATTTGATGTGTTACAGGTATGATACAGGTAAGGTATGTGTATAAGGGATGATTTGATGTGTTACAGGTATGATACAGGTGATGTGTGTGTTGAAGGTATCATTTGATGTGTTACAGGTATGATACAGGTGATGTGTGTGTTGAAGGTATCATTTGATGTGTTACAGGTATGATACAGGTAAGGTATGTGTATAAGGGATGATTTGATGTGTTACAGGTATGATACAGGTGATGTGTGTGTATAAGGTATGATTTGATGTGTTACAGGTATGATACAGGAAAAGAATGTGTATAAGGTATGATTTGATGTGTTACAGGTATGGTGTGTGTATAAGGTATGATTTGATGTGTTACAGGTATGATACAGGTAAAGTATGTGTATAAGGTATGATTTGATGTGTTACAGGTATGATATGTGTGGCACGGTACTTGGCTGATGATACCTGGTACCGGGCCCAGGTGATAGATTTACCTGGTAACAAGATGGTAACAGTCCGGTATGTCGACTATGGTAACACAGAAACTGTTGATATCACAAAACTCTGCAAAATCCTTGACATGTTCCTTGTATTACCTGTACAGGTAGGTACATATGTTCCTTAACTTTACTGATTAATATACGCTGGTTTGTCATATCAACGATGGTTTCTAGCTCATTTTTGGCAATATTTCTCATTTACAATAGAAAACTTTAAAGTATATGGTTATTTTTTAAGTGCACAGAATTTCAGGAATTGCCATCAATACCACCATTCAAATATAATTTAACACATGCCAATATAATGAAATCAGTTTTGCTCTTAATGAGATCCTATTCTAAATAGCTTTAATAGAGATGATATTGTACTCTCGCTACTTTCACTGGTTATGCTGTTCATGTAAATAAATAAAGGAGAATTGCTTTTAATTTACCTGTGTTTTACTGACTTGTCTTGTGTCCCCACTTAGCAGTGTAACGACCCAGTGTAATGTTATATAAGTTTACATCCCATCCAGGTGACTTTTTGAAGCATATTAAAATCACATTGATGGATTAGCTTGCATATTTTACTCTGCATATTTTAATTCATTATTCCATAACAACCAGAAAAGCATGATAGTTGAGATTAATGTACCAAAAGTCGTTAGGAACCTATGCTACCTTGAATATTCTTAAGTACTAAATTTGGAGAAGGGAATGATTGGCTCCAGTCCAGTTTTCTGATTACCTACCAGGTATTCAATCTGTAAGACATTGAAAAGGATTACTAGAAAAGTTCTTAAAAAAGAAAAAAGAGAGATATATCCTGTTTTAGGCCCAGCACTGCCAGCTATCCGATGTGGCACCTACAGAATACTCACAACAGGTAAGTGTTTCCCTACAGGTACTTGCAGAATTCACACAACAGATATCATTTATATGTTTCAGGCACATATACGCTACATGCAACATGATGTTTAGCTGATTCATGCTAACTGTGATTGGATAACCAAGATTGGTATTTTTGGTTATAACGGTACAGATTTTAGCTCACCTGGCCCAAAGGGCCAAGTGAGCTTATTTATGGTCTGGTGTCCGTCTTTCATATTCAAGGTCACCGGTCAAATATGTTGAAATCTTTAAACAACTTCTTCTGAATAACCAAAAGCTTCAGGGTGATGATATTTGGCCAGGAGCATTCTGGGATGAAGGACTACCAAGTTTGTTCAAATGAATGACTTTTGCCCATATTCAAGGTCACCGGGGTCAAATATGATAAAATCTTTAAACAACTTCTTCTGAATAACCAAAAACTCTGGGGTTATGGTATTTGGCCAGTAGCATGCGGGGATGAAGGGCTACCAACTTTGTTCAAATGAATGACCTTTGCCCATATTCAAGGTCACAGGTGTCAATTGTCTTAAAAACTTTTAAATGACTTCTTCTGTATAACCAAAAGGTCCAGGGTGATGATATTTGGCCAGAAGGATGTTGGCATGAAAGGCTGCCAATTTTGTTCAGATGAATGACCTTCGCCCAAGCTTGCATAACAGCGTTGGGTTATAAGTATTTTTAACATGTTGTGATAAGGTTAACATTTTCGATGATTTCGCTGGTGTTTAGAATTTGTGGATATTAGTCAAAGCGTGAATATAGCGAGATTAAAACCCCAGGGAATAATATCACCGCTATACAGTATTCAAGGTCACAGGGGTTATTTGTCTTAAAAACACTAAAAAACGACTTGTTCTGAATAACTAAAGCGTCCATTGTAATTGCTTATTCATGTGAATGACCTTGGACATACTTTCAAGGTCACATCTGGTGCAAAGTGCATAAATCTTTAAAAGTCATCTTCTCAATAAACAAAAGGTATAGGGCCATTAGGGTGGTGATATATAACCAACCAACCAACCAACTTGGTCACTGGGTTATTATCTGCTGCGTTTTGTTTCCGTGCAATAACTACAACAAATGTTAACCAATATTCTTCAAACTTTGTCACAGGGTTAAATGCCTTAAGGGCTCAGCCAAGTTTGATGATCACTTTCAGCGGACCCCATTTGGAAGAGTTATGGCCCCTTGTCTAATGAAAAACGTCAATATCTGCCGCACTTCGTTTCCGTGCATTTCTTCAATCTTGGTCACAGGGTTAAATGCCTTAAGGGCTCGGCCAAGTTTGATGACCTCTTTCAGCGGACTTTATTTGGCGGAGTTATGGCTCATTAACGTCATTATCTGCTGCGTTTCTTTTCCTTCAAATAACTACATCAAATATAAACCCATTTTTTTCAAACTTGGTCACAGTGTTAAATGCCTTAAGGGCTCGGCCAAGTTTGATGACCACTTTCAGGGGACTTTATTTAGCAGAGTTATGGCTCCTTGAATAACGAAAAACGTTATTATCTGCCGTTTCCATGCAATAACTGCAATAAATGTTAACCAATTTTCCTCAAATTTGGGAACAGGGTTAAATGCCTTAAGGGTTCGGCCAACTTAAATGAGCACTTTCAGCGGACTTTATTTGGCGGCGTTATGGCCCCTTGAATATCAAAAAACATTGTCATCTGCTGTTTCCGCACAATAACTACAACAATTTGTTAACCGATTTTCTTCAAACTTGTTCACATGGTTAACTGCCTTAAGGGCTCAGCCATGTTCAATGACCACTTTCAGAGAACTTTATTTGGCAGAGTTGTGGCCCCTTCAATAATGAAAAACATTTTTATCTGCTGTTTCTGTTCATTAACTCTTGCAAATATTATCCGATTGTCTTCAAACTTAGTAACAGGGTTCAACACATTGAGGGCTCGGCCAAGTTTGACAACCACTTTAATCAGACTCCATTTCACAGAGACACTATCTGCAGTTTCCCCTTAATAACTCTAGCAAATATTTGACTTTTAAGGTCACCTGGAACAAAGTCTCAAGTGACCTATTGCTATCGCCTTTTGTCCAGCGGCGTCCGGCGGCGTCTGTCCGTAAACAATTTACATTTTCGACTTCTTCTCCAAAACCCCTGAACCAATTTCAATGAAATTTTCCAGAAACATTCCATGGCCAAAGGTCAACAAAAATAGTGGCTGATTTGGTCCCCAGCCCACAGGGGCTTGAGGGGCGGGGCCAAAAAGGGTCAAATTGACTAAAATTTCAAAAGTCTTCTTCTCAAGTCCAGGTATGGTAGAATCAAATACTCATCATAGATGGAAGGGTCTTAAGGTGCTTTACCAAAATTGTGAATTTCTTGACCCTGGGGTCTCACATTTCCCCCTTGGGAGGGGGTAAACTTTACTATAGTTTATATAGGGAAATCACATTTTGGACCAACATTTGTTTAATTTCCTTTGGAAGTAATTCAATTTAGGTTAGCATTATTAGTATTAGGTAGCAGTTTGAAATTATGCACATATGAGCCCTGACTGACCCCCCGGGGCTGATGGATTGGGCCAAAAAGGGTTGAATTGACTGAAATTTCAAAAATCTTCTTCTCAAAGACCCAGATATGGTAGAATCAAACACTCTTCATAGATGTAAGGGTCTTAAGGTTTATGACCCTAAGGTCTCATGTTTACCCCCTGGGGAAGGAGGAGGGGGAGGGGCAAAATTTATTATGGTAAAATAATGGCAAATGATACTTTGAATACTACATGTTAATAACTTGATTGTAATTATAACCCTGAGTTGACAGTTTGATACTTTGAAAATTTTGAGCCAGCCCCACCCCCAAGGGCTGTAGGGTGGGGCCCAAAGGAGTCAGTGTGCTAAAATTTCTTCATTTTCCTTGTTTAGAATCAGAGATGCTAGTTTCAAATACTTTTCAGTCTTAAATCTGTATGCTAGATATTGAATAAGTTTTTGTTTTTGTTTTTTGTCACTTTGAATAATATTTCTGTTCATGTTAAAAACAAAAACAGCTCTCTGTATAAATATATCAGGTGACTGTTAAGGCCCATGGGTCTCTTGTTTTTTCTTCAAGTTTCAAGCTATACATTATGTCTCAACAGCACGATACTCACATGTTTAAACCTAACCTCAATAATGTTAACCTACAATATGTCCTGAAAGCGGGGGATATAAATTGCACAAATTTACTTGTTTTAGTCCACTTTTAAGGTTACAGTTGTGAGGTTAGTACCGGGTGAGTGATGCAGGACCATTGGGCTCTTGTTGTATAATTTATTTGGTGCTTACTTTTTATACAAATCTCATATATTTTGCAATACACATTTTATACAAATACTGACAAATTCTGAAGGGCTTTTTTTAGGTCACCTGAGCTTTAGCTCAAGTGACCTATTGCTATCCGTTTTCGTTCGTCGTCGTCCGTCGTCCGTCGTCCGTCGTCCGTCGTCCGTTAACATTTTACATTTCAAACTTAAAGTCAAGTTCTGCTGGGCCGATTGAACTGAAAGTTGGTAGGAATGATCGCCTCATGGTCCTGACAAAGTGTTGTTATTTTTCGGGTCGATCAGAAATCCAATATGGCCGCCACGGCCGCCATTTTGAAAAACTATTTCAAACTTAAAGTCAAGTTCTGCTAGGCCGATTGAACTGAAACTTTGTAGGAATGATCGACTCATGGTCCTGACAAAGTGTTGTTATTTTTCGGGTCGATCAGAAATCCAATATGGCCGCCACGGCCGCCATTTTGAAAAACTATTTCAAACTTAAAGTCAAGTTCTGCTAGGCCGATTGAACTGAAACTTTGTAGGAATGATTGACTCATGGTCCTGACAAAGTGTTGTTATTTTTCGGGTCGATCAGAAATCCAATATGGCCACCACGGCTGCCATTTTGAAAAACTATTTCAAACTTAAAGTAAAGATCTACTTGGCCGATTGAACTGAAACTTTGTAGGAATGATCGAATCATGGTCCTGACAAAGTGTTGTTATTTTTCGGGTCAATCAGAAATACAATTTGGCTGCCATGGCCGCTATTTTGCTACTAAGTTCTAATAGGCCGATCTCACTTAAAATTGGTCTAGGAATGATCAGCTCATGGTCCTGACAAAGTTAAGTTAACATTATACTATTTTTTACTCAAATTGGTACATATTTCAACAACAAAAATAAATACTGTAGACTCAGGTGACTGTTTAGGCCCATGGGCCTCTTGTTTTTAGTCCACATTGATCAAAATGCCTACAAAAACGATTTTCATATTCATAACACATTTAATTTGAATGCTGTTGAGAGTCTTCAATTGTGTGCCTATTATTTCTAACAGGCAAAGAGATGGTGGAGTGACCGGGTTACCATGAAGGAATTCTCCCTCAAAGTAACAGGTAGGTGGATTGTTTTGTGTGTATTTATGTACAACACATGTCAACATGCATGACACAAGTATATCATATTTCGTAATTAAATGTATATGCACGTGTATGTCTCTGCAGGCCCTAAAAACCTTTCTTATTTGTATTCTTGGAAGATTTAGATAAAAATGTTAAAGCAGACAGAAAGCCACCATTATGATGTTCATACAATTGTCTATCATATGCTAATATACGAACCTGATGTGTTACAGATGTAGAGGAGGACCGCCTCTCAGTAGTGATGTACGATGATAACAGCGGTGGGGGTTACCAGTTCAGTGTCAACAGTGAGCTGGTCGGTCGAGGATTTGCCACTAGTACAGGTCCACTGTAAGTTTACCAGCTAGTACAGGTCCACTGTAAGTCTACCAGCCACTAGTACAGGTCCACTGAAAGTCTACCAGCCACTAGTACATGTTCACTGTAAGTCTTAAAGCCACTAGTACAGGTCCACTGTTAGTTTACCAGCTAATACAGGTCCACTGTAAGTCTACCAGCCACTAGTACAGGTCCACTGAAGTCTAAAAGCCACTAGTACAGGTCCACTGTAAGTCTCCCAGCCACTAGTACATGTCCACTGTAAGTCTTTAAGCCACTAGTACATGTCCACTGTAAGTCTATCAGCCACTAGTACATGTCCCCTGTAAGTCTACCAGCCACTAGTACAGGTACACTGTAAGTCTCCCAGCCACTAGTACAGGTCCACTATAAGGCTACCAGCCACTAGTACATGTCCACTGTTAGCTCACCAGCTACTACAGGTCCACTGTAAGTCTACCAGCCACTACTACAGGTCCACTGTAAGGCTACCAGCCACTAGTACATGTCCACTGTTAGTTCACCAGCTACTACAGGTCCACTGTAAGTCTACCAGCCACTAGTACATGTACACTGTAAGTCTACCAGCCCCTAGTACAGGTACACTGTAAGTCTACCAGCCACTAGTACAGGCACTGTTATTTTACCAGCTAGTACAAGTCCACTGTAAGGCTACCAGCCACTAGTACATGTCCACTGTTAGCTCACCAGCTACTACAGGTCCACTGTAAGTCTACCAGCCACTACTACAGGTCCACTGTAAGGCTACCAGCCACTAGTACATGTCCACTGTTAGTTCACCAGCTACTACAGGTCCACTGTAAGTCTACCAGCCACTACTACAGGTCCACTGTAAGGCTACCAGCCACTAGTACATGTCCACTGTTAGTTTCCCAGCTAGTACAGGTCCACTGTAAGTCTACCAGACACTAGTACAGGTCCACTGTAAGTCTTCAAGCCACTAGTACATGTCCACTGTAAGTCTATCAGCCACTAGTACATGTCCACTGTAAGTCTTAAAGCCACTAGTACATGTCCACTGGAAGTCTACTAGCCACTAGTACAGGTCCACTGTTAGTTTCCCAGCTAGTACAGGCCCCCTGAAAGTCTCCCAGCCACTAGTACATGTTCACTGTAAGTCTTACAGCCACTAGTACAGGTCCACTGTTAGTTCACCAGCTACTACAGGTCCACTGTAAGTCTACCAGCCACTACTACAGGTCCACTGTAAGGCTACCAGCCACTAGTACATGTCCACTGTTAGCTCACCAGCTACTACAGGTCCACTGTAAGTCTACCAGCCACTAGTCCAGGTACACTGTAAGTCTACCAGCCACTAGTACAGGTACACTGTAAGTCTCCCAGCCACTAGTACAGGTACACTGTAAGTCTCCCAGCCACTAGTACAGGCACTGTTAGTTTACCAGCTAGTACAAGTCCACTGTAAGTCTACCAGCCACTAGTACAGGTCCGCTGTAAGGCTCCCAGCCACTAGTACATGTCCACTGTTAGTTCACCAGCTACTACAGGTCCACTGTAAGTCTACCAGCCACTAGTCCAGGTACACTGTAAGTCTACCAGCCACTAGTACAGGCCCACTGAAAGTCTACCAGCCACTAGTACATGTTCACTGTAAGTCTTAAAGCCAATAGTACAGGTCCACTGTTAGTTTACCAGCTAATACAGGTCCACTGTAAGTCTCCCAGCCACTAGTACATGTCCACTGTAAGTCTTTAAGCCACTAGTACATGTCCACTGTAAGTCTACCAGCCACTAGTAAAGGTACACTGTAAGTCTACCAGCCACTAGTACAGGTACACTGTAAGGCTACCAGCCACTAGTACATGTCCACTGTTAGTTTACCAGCTAGTACAAGTCCACTGTAAGTCTACCAGCCACTAGTACCTGTCCACTGTAAGTCTACCAGCCACTAGTACATGTACACTGTAAGTCTACCAGCCCCTAGTACAGGTACACTGTAAGTCTACCAGCCACTAGTACAGGTCCACTGAAAGGCTACCAGCCACTAGTACATGTCCACTGTTAGCTCACCAGCTACTACAGGTCCACTGTAAGTCTACCAGCCACTAGTCCAGGTACACTGTAAGTCTACCAGCCACTAGTACAGGTCCGCTGTAAGGCTCCCAGCCACTAGTACATGTCCACTGTTAGTTCACCAGCTACTACAGGTCCACTGTAAGTCTACCAGCCACTACTACAGGTCCACTGTAAGGCTACCAGCCACTAGTACATGTCCACTGTTAGCTCACCAGCTACTACAGGTCCACTGTAAGTCTACCAGCCACTAGTCCAGGTACACTGTAAGTCTACCAGCCACTAGTACAGGCACTGTTATTTTACCAGCTAGTACAAGTCCACTGTAAGGCTCCCAGCCACTAGTACATGTCCACTGTTAGTTCACCAGCTACTACAGGTCCACTGTAAGTCTACCAGCCACTAGTACAGGTCCACTGTAAGTCTTCAAGCCACTAGTACATGTCCACTGGAAGTCTACTAGCCACTAGTACAGGTCCACTGTAAGTCTACCAGCCACTAGTACAGGTCCACTGTAAGGCTACCAGCCACTAGTACATGTCCACTGTTAGTTTACCAGCTAGTACAGGTTCACTGAAGTCTTCAAGCCACTAGTACAGGTCCACTGTAAGTCTACCAGCCACTAGTACAGGCACTGTTAGTTTACCAGCTAGTACAAGTCCACTGTAAGGCTACCAGCCACTAGTACATGTCCACTGTTAGTTTACCAGCAAGTACGGGTCCACTGCAAGTCTACCAGCCACTAGTACAGGTCCACTGTTAGTCTACCAGCTATTTATGTTTTTTCTCTGGATGTCTGCCACCTAACTAAGTCTCTCTATTCTGTGTCTGTGTGTGTGTGAAAGGATATCTACCACTTATTTATGTCACTTCACTCTGGGGGGGAGGGGGGATATCTACCTCCTGATTATGTCACTTCTCTCTGGGAGGATATCTACCTCCTAAATATGTCAATTCACTCTGGGGGGATATCTACCTACCTATTATGTCAATTCACTCTGGGGGGATATCTACCTCCTAAATAAGTCAATTCATTCTGGGGGGATATCTACCTCCTAATTATGTCAATTCACTCTGGGGGTATATCTCCCTCCTAATTATGTCAATTCACTCTGGGGGGATATATACCTCCTAATTATGTCAATTCACTCTGGGGGGATATCTACATCCTAAATATGTCAATTCACTCTGGGGGGATATCTACATCCTAAATATGTCAATTCACTCTGGGGGGATATCTACCTACTTATTATGTCAATTCACTCTGGGGGGATATCTACTTACTTATTATGTCAATTCACTCTGGGGGGGATATCTACCTACTTATTATGTCAATTCACTCTGGGGGGGATATCTACCTCCTAAATATGTCAATTCACTCTGGGGGGATATCTACCTCCTAAATATGTCAATTCACTCTGGGGGGATATCTACCTCCTAAATATGTCAATTCACTCTGGGGGGATATCTACCTCCTAAATATGTCAATTCACTCTGGGGGGATATCTACCTCCTAAATATGTCAATTCACTCTGGGGGGATATCTACCTCCTAAATATGTCAATTCACTCTGGGGGGATATCTACCTCCTAAATATGTCAATTCACTCTGGGGGGATATCTACCTCCTAAATATGTCAATTCACTCTGGGGGGATATCTACCTCCTAAATATGTCAATTCACTCTGGGGGGATATCTACCTCCTAAATATGTCAATTCACTCTGGGGGGATATCTACCTCCTAAATATGTCAATTCACTCTGGGGGGATATCTACCTCCTAAATATGTCAATTCACTCTGGGGGGATATCTACCTCCTAAATATGTCAATTCACTCTGGGTGGATATCTACATACTTATTATGTCAATTCAATCTGGGGGGATATCTACTCCTCTTTTGCGAAGTGTTTATGTAAGGAAGAGGCATTAGAGGTCTGTGATAAAGGTAAAAGTTTATGTTACTATAAATAGAATATTCACTTCTCAACAGCAATGAGGATTCTTCCAGCATGTTTGTTGTTTTACGAAATGAATCAGTCCTTCTGAACCTATACATAACTTACATTTTATGCAATGAAATTTGCTTTTTAGCTCACCTGGTCCGAAGGACCATGGTGAGCTTATGCCATACCGCAGCGTCCGTCGTCTGTCCGTCAACTTTTCCTTTAAAACACTACTAGTCATAAACGACTGAGAAGATTTTGACCAAATTTGGTCAGAAGCATCCTTGGGGAAAGGGGAACAAAATTTGTATAAATGGTGGGGCTGGGGCTGGGGCTGAGGGGCGGGGCCCAATAGGGGAACTATAACAAATTCTTTTAAATCCTTCTTCTTTAGGAATGAAAGGATTTGTTCAATATTTGGGCAGAAGCTTTCACGGGGGAATGGGAACAGATTTTGTATAAATGGTGGGTCTGGCCCCCCTGGGGGCTGAGAGGCGGGGCCCAATAGGGGTAACATAGTAAATTCTTTAAAATCCTTCTTCTGTAGGAATGAAAGGATTTGGGCCATATTTAATCAAGCATTCTTGGGTGCAGGGGAACCAATTTTGTATAAACAGTGTATCAAGCCCCCCTGGGAGCTGAGGGGCGTGGCCCAATAGGGGAAATATAACAAATTCTTTAAAATCCTTCTTCTTCTGTAGGAATGAAAGGATTTGTTACATATTTGGTCTGAAGCATCCTTGGGTAAAGGGGAACCTATTTTGAATAAACCGTGGGTCTGGCCCCCCAGGGGCCTAAGGAGCGGGGCCCAATATGGTATGGTAAGTATTAGGGCTGTAACGATACACCTATGCCACGATACGATACGTATCACGATATCTACCCACGATACGATACATTTTGATACGATACAGGATGACAAAATGTTATGCTTCCTCTTCAAATGCGTCGCCATGTTTGATGTGTTCCCTGACTTGTAACTTAAATCTACGAAACATATGCGGCAAGTGGAGAGTGATATTCCATCGGGGACATTTAGCAGGAATCCAAAATGCTGCCAAACAGGCGAGTGAAAGGAAGCGGGAGTTTTTTTTTTAACCCTTTATGCTGCTACATTGATTTCTATGTAAAGGGACACCACTGCTGAATAAATTATTGAAATATAAATTAATTTACTTGATTTTTCAAATGTGTATAACTTGAAAAATATATGTTATATGTGAATAAAAGTTCTATGAAAATTGTTCGTTATTGTCTCTAGTTTACATTAACGTTTTCAATTCTAAAGTTGCTTCAGTATTTACCTGTACAGGTGGTAATAAAGGTAAGAAAGGGTGAAACTTTTAATTAATCGGATTTAAGCACCAGAAAGA
>NW_018408649.1:368555-376486 GCF_002113885.1 Mizuhopecten yessoensis
GAGACGTACCTACGAACATCTGTAAGATATGTGATTTTAAGTACATACATGTAATGTTGAGATTCTTTTTTTAGTATAGTTACAACTGTCTTTAAATTTAAAACTAGTACATTTAGGTAGTATAGAATTGTGGATACAAGTATGTACAAACTACATGTAGTAATAGTTTGTACTCCTTCCCATAAACATACATGTACATATCTATACACACCCATGTACATGTATATTAGCGAAGATTCAAGTTTTTGTTTCATATAAAGATTGTCCGACTCGTACCATACTTCGAGTACGACATTTATCATTAGTATCGTCATATTCAGTTTCCAAGCGTTCATTTTTGTGTAAATCGTTGTCATTCTCATTAGTCCATAAAGCGATAAACAGTTCAATATAACCAAATAACAGGTTAGACATGGTGTCGGATCAGGGTCGACCGCTGGTACCACTTGGCTTTCGCTTATTACCGGCGGTCGGTGGACCTGAGCCTGAGTTAACCTTTTTTGTTGTTGTGTTTAGCTCTTCACTTGGGGTTGGTGGGGTCCGGCCTTGTCCTGACTTTTGTCCAGGCGCTTTGTTGGGTACCGAGGACGGTGTCGCGACCTTATTGGATTTGCCCGTTACAACGCGTCTGTTTCCTGTGGACACTTTGATTTGACGACGCTCTTTATGTGCATCACTGTCAGGGATGAGCGTGTCAATATTAGTGTTTTGAGGGAGCGGGCCGTTGTCGGAGCTATGATCACTGTCGTAGTCGTCTTCACGTACGTTTTCATTTTCGTTGGTGTTTATCTCGTCACGGTTCTCGGCTTCGCTGGTAATGCCGTCAGACTGGGGTACCTCAGAGGGTGATGGGCACTCTGATTGTTTGTGTCCGGATTGGTTACACAACCGGCATTTCCAGTCATTTGGACATTGACGAAATGTGTGGCCATCTTGGAGACATTTCGAACAAGTCATGTTGTCTGAAACTACCTGTCCATAGTAGGATACCCTGGCTTTGTATCTGCCAATTTGTACAAATTTTGGGATGTGATTTGTAAGCGTGCGTGAAAGAATCAATAAAGTTCTATCACCCGTTTCACAGTTCGTGAGTTTTCCGTTAATACGGAGCTTCTCTCGGGTGATATTACCTATCGTCTCCAGACCTTTCAAAATAAAGAACCGGTCAATCTGTCCATCGTCCGCAGACAGAGGGATGTCTTTTACTCTGACCTTTGTGGTGTTTTCGTTATCAAAACGGTTTGGGTTGGTTTTAAGGACGCCCATGGTGTGCCCCCTTAGCGGGAAACCCGATGAAAGGAGTTCACATTTATCATCTAGGTTGTCAACGTAGATGCGCCATAACCCTCTAATTCTTTGCAGTCCAATGATATGGGTGGGATCTATAACTTCAGCGAGAACAGTATACATTTCGGGATGGGTTATGAATTCAGAGGGATTCGGTCTCCGTTCCCCGAAAAAGTCACGTTCTCTAAAGAACGCTAATGGCGGTTCCGTGAACAGCTCGCTGATAGGTTCAAATCTGGCGTTATTTTCAAAGTTCGACATTTTGTACTCACAGTTTCGTGTCTTAGTCCTTGATAGTTAGCACACAAAACACATTTGCTGCAACGGTGATGAATAATTCTATGTTTCGATGTAAATCTTCAAATATTTTGAGAGCCGAGTAGAAAAAACCGCCTTGGCAGTTTCGCGCATGCTCAGTTCTCCTTGACAAATTGGCAAATGATATCAGAGATTATAAACTTCATTTATGACATAAGACGCTGTAAATTTACACGGAGATTATCAGGTAAAAAGATCAGGTATTTCATCAAGAATTGCATGTGATTTGCTACATCTTTCAAGTCGTCATTCGATATATTTACTGTCACAGTCGGCATATAGTATAGATATATATAAGCTACGGTCTAGTTTATGATTAAATCATCGTTATAAAGTTTGAAGAAATCAATCGGCTCAGAACGTATCAATGTTAATGTTCAATTCGGCCTCACCTACAGACGACATGTGCGCCTTGATCCGCCGATTTTTACCTTTTTGCCTAGGGCACAAAGCCGTTCATTGGAAAGTTACTTATTATGTTACACCGAAGTATTTCCACATCAACCATGTCAAACCCTTCAAAACCTTTATTATCATCGTAGGTGATGCTTGAGAATAAATGTTTACGTTACACATGTATGGTAAAATTCCGGAAATCAGGTAATATTAAAAACTGAACCGAACCGAAACACGGAAAAACATATCGTAAACCGAACCGAAGCAATTTAGCGCGGTTTTCGGTGCACCGCGGTGTATCGTTACAGCCCTAGTAAGTATTTGGGACCAAAGTTTAAGGGTCAAGGTCTCAATATACGGGGATGCCGTTAGTGTCAGATATAGGTAAGCTTCCTATTTATTGTAGACAGAGTGGTTTACTATTGTTTTGTCATTAATGCAGGTCCAATCAGCTGCCTAAGTGTGGTCTAGGGGAATTGGTGACAAGCTCTGAGGACAGCTCCACAGAGAGTCAGGTAACTCTTATCTTCGTCAGCTTACAGCTGTACTTGTAATTGAGAACATGTTGAGGACGGTGAAACCTGTCTTTGCACTGGAATATCGGACATGGTTTGATAGGTCGAAAACCTTGTTTCTTGTTTTACCCTGGCTTTACTATCTCACTTAACTAATCGACTCAAGTTACCATTGATGTTGGTAAAGCACAATTTCACTGTGTACATTTGGTAGGTATGGTTGTACCAGAGTAACCTACTTTAAAATCTAGGACTAGAGCAAAATGGGAAGTAACAACCATGGCGCTAGAGTTTAATTTAATATAAGTTTTCATTTAAAGGTGATTGGTGATGATTTTTTATTGGTTATGAAATTTTATCTCTATAAATGTATGACTAAAACTGAAGATGGTAAATACTGTTAGCAATAGTCAGCAGTAAAGGGTGAGAATACTATCGTATGTGTATGCAATGGAATGAAATTGTATAGTTTTAATGTAAAAAAAAAAAGATTTGATAGAAAAGAAGAAAAAATTGGTCCAAGACAATCTGGTACCTAGTGTTATAGTGATAGACAACCGTTGGTAGTGATGTCATTGATATTTAAGTCAGTTTGAGTACATTAAGTATAATAGTGATAGACAACCATTGGTAGTGATGTCATTGATATTTAAGTCAGTTTGAGTACATTAAGTGTAATAGTGATTGACAACAATTGGTAGTGATGTCATTGATATTTAAGTCAGTTTGAGTACATCAAGTATAATTGTGATTGACAACCATTGGTAGTGATGTCACTGATATTTAAGTCGGTTTGAGTACATTAAGTATAATTGTGATTGACAACCATTGGTAGTGATGTCACTGATACTTAAGTCGGTTTGAGTACATCAAGTATAATTGTGATTGACAAGCATCGCGCATAATATCAATGGTATTTCTGACAGACGGAGTCCCTAAGTAAACCACTAGTTAGTAGCCAAACCTCCTCAAGGTCATCAACAAGGTCAAATTCTGGAGTCACTACACCTGTCGTCTCACCAAAAAAGTCTCTGAAGAAAGCTAGTCAGTGCTCCGAGATGGCAGTCAGGTATTTGGTCATGTCAGAGCCTGAGACCGCAGTCAATGGCAAGTCATCCTGCTCAAGTTCCATCTCGACGTCACCTGAGAAACCAGTCACTGTGCCCATGATCACCAAAGTTAAACCATCAGGTATACACAGCATCCGCCATATGATGGTCTAACTTTTTCCATAATGAGAACATGTAATTGTTGTAACGTCACTACTAGACTTTATATGTGATGTCACCTCCAACACTGACTGTTTTGATATCTTACTAATACTAATACGTGACATTTTAAAAGTAGGTATATATGCTGATATTTTACACGACTATTACAAGTTTGTCGTTATAATTAATAGAATATTGTGTTTGTTTAAGTTGTGGATGAATATAAGTCAAAATTTGTCCTTAACTACATGGAATGAAACATTTGAAAGTGATGAAAAAGACAAGAGTTCTGAATTTACAAGTCTTTCTTCTCAATCGTTTGGTAAATGCAAATATGATAGTACCTGGCCTGAATCGGAAATACAGGTTGTTATTGAAGGGATTTTGACCTCATTTGGTATGGAGCATACTTGGGCAAAGGGAATTAACATGTTACAGGTAACTAACTTTACTGAGTTCCCTGTGGAAAGGATTTCCCTTTATGTGAAGGTTACTTACTTGGTTAACTTCACTGTGGAAACTTGGTCCCCTATACTGTATATGAAATTGACTTACTTGGCTTACTTCACTTTGGAAATTTGGTCCCTATAAATGAAATTGACTTACTTGGCTTACTTCACTGTGGAAACTTGGTCCCTATAAATGAAATTGACTTACTTGGGTTACTTCACTGTGGAAACTTGGTCCCCTATACTGTATATGAAATTGACTTACTTGGCTTACTTCACTTTGGAAATTTGGTCCCTATAAATGAAATTGACTTACTTGGCTTACTTCACTTTGGAAACTTGGTCCCTATAAATGAAATTGACTTACTTGGCTTACTTCACTGTGGAAACTTGGTCCTTATATATAAAAATTGACTTACTTGGCTTACTTCACTGTGGAAACTTGGTCCTTATATGTAAAAATTGACTTACTTGGCTTACTTCACTGTGGGAACTTGGTCCCTATGTATGAAATTGACTTACTTGGCTTACTTCACTGTGGACACTTGATCCTTATATATGAAATTGACTTACTTCGCTTACTTCACTGTGGAAACTTGGTCCCTATGTATGAAATTGACTTACTTGGCTTACTTCACTATGGAAACTTGATCCTTATATATGAAATTGACTTACTTGGCTTACTTCACTGTGGAAACTTGGTCCCTATATATGAAATTGACTTACTTGGCTTACTTCACTGTGGAAACTTGATCCTTATATATGAAATTGACTTACTTGGCTTATTTCACTATGGAAACTTGGTCCCTATATATGAAATTGACTTACTTGGCTTACTTCACTATGGAAACTTGATCCTTATATATGAAATTGACTTACTTGGCTTACTTCACTGTGGAAACTTGGTCCCTATGTATGAAATTGACTTACTTGGCTTACTTCACTGTGGAAACTTGATCCTTATATATGAAATTAACTTACTTGGCTTACTTCACTGTGGAATCTTGGTCCCTATGTATGAAATTGACTTACTTGGCTTACTTCACTGTGAAAACTTTGTCCTTATATATGAAATTAACTTACTTGGCTTACTTCACTGTGGAAACTTGGTCCCTATATATGAAATTGACTTACTTGGCTTACTTCGCTGTGAAAACTTTGTCCTTATATATGAAATTAACTTACTTGGTTTACTTCACTGTGGAAACTTGGTCCCTATATATGAAATTGCCTTACTGGGCTTACTTCACTGTGGAAACTTCATCCTTATATATGAAATTAACTTACTTGGCTTACTTCACTGTGGAAACTTGGTCCTTATATATGTAATTGACTTACTTGGCTTACTTCACTGTGGAAACTTGGTCCCTATATATGAAATTGACTTACTTGGCTTACTTCACTGTGAAAACTTTGTCCTTATTTATGAAATTAACTTACTTGGTTTACTTCACTGTGGAAACTTGGTCCCTATATATGAAATTGCCTTACTGGACTTACTTCACTGTGGAAACTTTGTCCTTATATATGAAATTAACTTACTTGGCTTAATTCACTGTGGAAACTTGGTCCTTATATATGAAATTAACTTACTTGGTTTACTTCACTGTGGAAACTTGGTCCCTATATATGAAATTGCCTTACTGGGCTTACTTCACTGTGGAAACTTGGTCCTTATGGTAGCAGTGTACAGTAGAAATGGCTTGACCCTAAAGATAAAGGACCTGTCTCAGATAAACATGGATAGTGAAATCAACCTGCACAACACACCTACATATATATACATATTTATAAACTACATTTTGATTTCATTTTGTTTACAAGATTGAATTTTTTTCAAAAACTGTGTCCCCAGACTTGGGACCTGTGAAAACCATGGTTACCACATCAAAAAACACCAAAATATGCCAAAAAACATGATTTAAACCCAAATTTGACCCCTGCGATTAGATATTTTTTTCTGAAAACCTGTCTGAAATTAAATATCGCCTACTAGGCAACAGAAATACTCAAGTTTTAGCATAGGTCATCCTGGTGGATTTTTCACAATATTTACACATGTGCTGAATACAAAAATAGACTAAATGAAAAGCTAGCTTTTGTTATGTAGACACAGATATGTAAATGCCCAAAACTAGTCCGGCGTCAATATTTTGCTTTAAACAACTTCTTCTCAATAACCAAAAGGCCTAGGGTGATGATATTTGGCCAGTAGCATGCTGGGATGAAGGGCTACAAAGTTTGTTCAAATGAATGACCTTGACCCACTTTCAAGGACACAGGGGTCAAATGTCTTAAAATCTTCAAACAACTTCTCAATAACCAAAAGTCCCAGGTTACTGATATTGGGCATGTAGCATGCTGTGATGAAGGGCTACCAAGTTTGTTTGAATGAATGACCTTGACCAACTTTCAAGGTCACAGGGGTCAAATGTCTTAAAATCTTCAAACAACTTCTTCTCAATAACCGAAAGGCCCAAGGAATGATATTTGGCCTGTCGCATGCTGGGATGAAGGGCTACAAAGTTTGTTCAAATGAAAGACCTTGACCCACTTTCAACCTAATGTCCTTGTTCGACATTCAATGTCACAGGCTTCATATGTTTAAATCTTTTAATAGGTTCTTATGAATCAAACACTGATATTCTGCCTGTAGCTGTATTTTAGTCCTTTTTAGCTCACCTGCCCAAAGGGTAAGTGAGCTTATGTTATGGTGCGGCATCCGTCGTCCGTCCGTCCGTCCGTCCGTCCGTCGTCCGTCGTCCGTCTGTCCGGCGTCAACTTTTTGCTTTAAACAACTTCTTCTCAATAACCTAAAGGCCTAGGTAGATGATATTTGGCCAGTAGCATGCTGGGATCAAGGGCTACCAAGTTTGTTCAAATAAATGACCTTGACCCACTTTCAAGGTCACAGGGGTCAAATATGTTTAAATCTTCAAACAACTTCTTCTCAATAACCAAAAGGCCAAGGGTACTGATATTGGGCCTGTAGCATGCTGGGATGAAGGGCTACCAAGTTTGTTCAAATGAATGACCTTGACCCACTTTCAAGGTCACTGGTGTCAGATGTCTTTAAAATCTTCAAACAACTTCTTCTCAATAACCAAATGGCCCAGGGTACTGATATTGGGCCTGTAGCATGCTGGGATGAAGGGCTACCAAGTTTGTTCAAATGAATGACCTTGACCCACTTTCAAGGTCACTGGTGTCAGATGTCTTTAAAATCTTCAAACAACTTCTTCTCAATAACCAAATGGCCCAGGGTACTGATATTGGGCCTGTAGAATGCTGGGATGAAGGGCTACCAAGTTTGTTCAAATGAATGACCTTGACTCACTTTTAAGGTCACTTGTGTCAGATGTCTTCAAAATCTTCAAACAACTTCTTCTCAATAACCAAATGGCTCAGGGTACTGATATTGGGCCTGTAGCATGCTGGGATGAAGGGCTACCAAGTTTGTTCAAATAAATGACCTTGACCAACTTTCAAGGTCACAGGGGTTGAAATATGTTAAAACCTTCAACAACTTCTTCTCAATAACCAAAAGGCCCAGGGTACTGATATTAGGCCTGTAGCATGCTTGGATGAAGGGCTACTAAGTTTGTTCAAATGAATGACCTTGACTAACTTTCAAGGTCATTGGGGTCAGATGTCTTAAATCTTCAAACAGCTTCCTCTCAATAACCAAAAGGCCCAGTGTACTGATATTGGGCCTGTAGCATGCCGGGATGAAGGGCTACCAAGTTTGTTCAAAT
>NW_018408649.1:377054-380562 GCF_002113885.1 Mizuhopecten yessoensis
CTTCAACAATCAAGGTCAGAGGCGTCATATGTTTAAATCTTTTAATAGGTTCTTATGAAATCTTAAGATTACAAGTGTTAGATTAATAACAGGTGAGCGATGCAGGCCCATTGGGCCTCTTGTTTAAGATGAGAGATTAACACCAGGTGAGCCATGCAGGCCCATTGTGCCTCTTGTTAAATTTTGATACATGTTATATTACAGGGGTTATTCATTGTATAAAAATATCACCCATGGCCATCGTACGCTACTGTGCACTGCTACCTAAATATGAAATTGATATGCTTGCCTTACTTTACTGTGAAAGGTTTGTCCCTAGACATCAAGGTTGCTGAAGAAAAATCCAAGGCCAAGCAACAGGAGAACAAGTCATCAGAACCTGACTCCCCAGGCGATGTCCAGGTCATAATCAGTCATTTCCATTCCCCCTCAGACTTCCATGTACAGCTGGCATCATCAGCAGCCGAGGAACTGGAGAAGTAGGCCATTTTCTATTATTATTATATGTTACTTATATGTTTATGCTCCTTTTATCAACAACTCAATTAATCCTTTACTTCTTGTAGTATTGTTAATATATAGTAAGGTTTATCACAAAAATCAAAAGTAAATGTGAAATTTGTTATAGCGATACATTAAGATAATTGAAACCTTCACCTCCACTACTGCTGCATGCTTGATTTCATGGACAGTTGTTTATCCTCCAGATTGTATGTTAACAGCGACTACAAACCATGTTATATTGACAGGATGATGCAGGGTCTGCAGGAAGAATACAAGGACTCCGAGACGCAGTGGATGTCGTGGAAAGTGATGGAGTTCTGTGTCGCAAAATACTCGCAAGATGGACGCTGGTACAGGGGCAAGATCCAAAAGATACTCCACAAAAATGTGATGGAGGTTAGCGTTGTATTTGCAGAGGTAATGTGATAACAAGTAGGGCTCCATGTCTTACATGTTGGGTAGGCTGTTGTCTGGGTATATATAAAAAAAGTGTGTTTGGAAGGCATAGAGGATGTGTCGCAGTTGTTAACATAGGAGAGTTGGGGTATTGTATGTTAGGTGTTCTGTTTTAGGGAAGATAGGGGTGGGGTAGGTACTGTATGTCACATGTACTTTATAAGATTAGAGGATGGGGGTATTGTATGTTAGGTGTTCTGTTTTAGGGAAGATAGGGTTGGGGTAGGTACTGTATGTCACATGTACTTGATGAGATTAGAGGATGGGGGTATTGTATGTTAGGTGTTCTGTTTTTTAGGGAAGATAGGGGTGGGGTAGGTACTGTATGTCACATGTACTTTATAAGATTAGAGGATGGGGGTATTGTATGTTAGGTGCTGTGTTTTGGGGGATGGGTATTGGGTGTTGGGTGTTGTATTTTGGGGAAGATAGTTGTGTCATTTATTGTTGGAGAGATTGATGGGTATTGTATGCTGGGTGCTGTATTTTGGGGAATGGGTATTGTGTGTCAGAGGTATTGTTAGTTAGGGAGATTGGAGGGATAGGGGTATTGTCACATGTAATTGGGAAGATGGAAAAGTAAGGGTGTTAAATGTCAAAATATAACTGCAGTCATTCAGGTATGTACAAGTAACATTGTTATAAATCAGGTAATTAAAAAATATATAACCAGCCACTTTTGACTAGTTTCAGTTTTTAAATGGAAATATATGTGAGTTATGACTTTAGAGAGTGTGTATTCATCAGACATTAAACTCTGTGTGCAGGTGAAGTTGGTGGACTACGGTTACACGTGTACAGTCAGTCAGAATCAGCTACGCCCACTTGCCAGGTTCTTCCTCAAAGACATGTGCTTTGCCTTCCACTGTCACATGGCCAACCTGGTCCCAGCAGGTGATGGACACAAGTGGTCACGCACTGCATGTGAATTTATGGAAGAGACAACCCAGGGTGTGAAGCTGTACTTACAAAAAAAGGTTCATTACATTTAGACCTTCTCAAAAACAGGAAGTTAACTCTGAATTTCTTTTGATGTAGAAATAAAAAAGTAGAAAATGAATATGAATTTTTAGCCCACCGGGTCCGAAGGACCAAGGTGAGCCTATGCCATACCGTGGCGTCCGTCGTCCGTCCATCAACAATTTCTTTTAAACAACCTTTTCTTCTTAACCACTTATTGGAAATTAACTAAATTTGACTGGAAGCATCCATAGGTGGTGGGGATTCAAAATTGTACAATTGGTGGGGCTGACCCCCCAGGAGGCTGAGGGTCGGGGCCAAAAAGGGTTATTTGGATATATATGCTTTAAGCGACCTCTTCTCTGGAACTAAGAGATGGATATCAACCATATTTGACTGGAAGCATCCCTAGGTGGTGGGGATTCAAAATTGTACAAATGGTTGGGTTGACCCCCCCAAGGGGGCTGAGGGCGGGGCCAAAAGGTGGCAATTTGGCTATATTGCTATAAACGACTTCTTCTTTAGAACTATGCCATGGATATCAAATCATATTTAGACGAAAGCATTCTTGGGAGGCAGGGATTCAAAATTGTATAAATGGTGTGGCTGACCCCCCCAGGCTAAGGGGTGGGGCCAAAAAAAGTTTATTACTTTGATATGGTTGAGATCCCCACCATATAACCATAGATACAATTGCTGAGTATAAAGAAAAGAATGCACATTTGCTTCCAGGATTGCTCTAGGGTCTGGCCCCGCCCTTGGAGACATATTCCCTGGGCCATAACTTTCAAACGGTTGAGATCCCCACCCCAAAACTATATATACAAATGCTGGGAAAAAGGGACGAATGCAGTCATGATATTAGAATAGACCCTGGGGTCTGTCAATGAACCCCTAGGGACCTAGTTTCTTAGTCACAGCTTGGAAACAGTTGAGATGCCCACCCTATAACCATATAAACAATTGCTGAGTATAAAGAGATGAATGCACATATGCTTCCAGGATGGCCCTGGTGACTGCCCCACCCTTGGAGACTTAATCCCTGGGTCATAATGTAACGGTCTTCGCCCCTGGCTCAACCCTTTACATGGAGAGCACGACTATTCTAAACTGTCACTAAATGCTTATGACAAGCCCCCAGGAAATTATATGGTATTTCCAAACCAAGTACCTAATGACTGACTAGTTCTAAGTAACTAAAGAAGAACCAGAAAGCATAAGATAAGTTTACGCACACCTTTACGGTTACCGTTTATTAAGGAACCCAATATCAAATTACACAGATACAGATACAACAATTCTACAGACTCTCTCCAAATTCTCTCATAAATATGATGTACAATAAAGGTAGAACTATGTCTGAACCCTGGATACCAGAACTTTCTGATATATGTAGGGGACAAAACAAGTCTATTTATCCCTACTGTAGTTTAGCTAATAACAGAAATGAACCAAGTGCCAATGAATGAATACTATAAAATCCCAACTCTATATGAATTAATATAGGATTAGCAAATGGATAAAATATAGATCTAGAATTATTCTGATCACTAGGCTCTATGAATCAATGATTCTAAAGTCAAACTCT
>NW_018408649.1:380904-394440 GCF_002113885.1 Mizuhopecten yessoensis
CCACATCTACAACTCTTTCGTACCGTTATTCACTCTCTGACTCGCAATCCAATACTTCCAACGCATCCCATATTTCCATCGAATCCCATATATCCAATACTTTCAATACACAACGGAATAAACACTCAAGTGACCCCGACTGACACAGTTCAAGAGGTCACGAGAGTTCACAAAATGGCGACGTCCATACACACTAGCAGGGTATACGTTCTCTGCAAAAACATTACATTTCTCACTCTCTCCAGACGGTTCTTACCCTGGACTAACGATTAACCAAGATAATCAAGGTATTTACATCTGAATAATAACCATATTGAACACTGGAAAACATGTGTTTGACAACTCCAAGATATTTACAACATTTAAACTACTGTCACACTGGTAACACTACAGTCAGTGACTATTATTGAACAATTCAGGGAAATATCATACTTCATGACAAACAATCCAGTAAAATACCACATTTTTACAATAACTTCGAAATGGTTAAGATCCCCACCCCAAAACTATATATACAATTGTTGGGCATAAAGAGACGAATACAGTCATGATATTAAAATTTATCCTGGGGTCTGGCCACAACCCTAGATTGAGATCCCCACCCCATAACCATACATAAAATTGCTGGGCATGAAAAGTCTAATACAGATATGCTACAAGGATTGGCCTTGGGGTCTGGCATATTCCCTTGGATCTTATTTGGATCTTATTTTGCCATGATTGCTTAGATATCCAGGTGATTGATACAGGCCCTCTGGGCCTCTTGTTTTTATGTAGAAATAAAAAAAAAAATAGAAAATGAAGGCAGTCTATGTGTACCATGCATAATTGTACTGAAGCTGTAGTGTAACTTTTTCACAGGGAGACATGGAAAACGCATCACTAGCTATAGATCTGTTGATGGAGGAACACATTGCTGAGAGTGCACTAGAACCCTCTACACACAGGTTTGTCTCTCTCGGAAAGAAGATTGTGGAACAGGGACTAGGAATCCCAACCAAGAGGTAACTCTACAGAACAATAAACTGTCACTTGTGTTGATCTACCACAGGTTTCCATGGTCAGAATTTCCAATTCTCCACGGAACTTTCATAGTTTTGGCAAAACCTCTGACCTACAACTATGTCTGTCTGTCTGTCTGTCTGTCTGTCTGTCTGTCTGTCTGTCCGTCAGTCCGTCCACAAATTTTGTTCCTGGCTGATATCTTTAATATTTATTGACTGATGTACATGAAACTTGGTCAAGATGTTCAGTTCATAAAAATACACATTGAGGCAAAAAGTCAAGGTCAAAGGTCAAGGTCATTAGGTTCAAAGGTCAAGGTCAAATTTTATATTTTTTCACTGATGAACATGATGAAGCAAAGTTAATCAGAATTAAACAATGAGTCAACTGACCAAAGGTCAAGGTCATTGGGTAAAAGGTCAATGTTAAATTTTGTAACTTTTCACTGGTGAACATTTCGCTATGACACTTTGAAGCAATGTTGTTCAGAATTAAACAAGGAGTCAATTGACCAAAGGTCAAGGTCATTGGGTAAAAAGTCAATGTTAAATTTTGTGACTTTTCACTGGTGAACATTTCGCTATGACACTTTGAAGCAATGCTGTTCAGAATTAAACAAGGAGTCAATTGACCAAAGGTCAATGTCATTGGGTAAAAAGTCAATGTTAAATTTTGTGACTTTTCACTTGTGAACATTTCGCTATGACACTTTGAAGCAATGCTGTTCAGAATTAAACAAGGAGTCAATTGACCAAAGGTCAATGTCATTGGGTAAAAAGTCAATGTTAAATTTTGTGACTTTTCACTGATGAACATTTTGTTATGACATTATGAAGCAATGTTGTTCAGAATTAAACAATGAGTCAACTGACCAAAGGTCAAGGTCATTGGGTAAAAAGTGAATGTTAAATTTTGTGACTTTTCACTGATGAACATTTTGTTATGACATGATGAAGCAAAGTTTATCAGAATTAAACAATGAGTCAATTGACCAAAGGTCAAGGGCATTGGGTAAAAAGTCAATGTTAAATTTTGTGACTTTTCACTGGTGAACATTTGGCTATGACACTTTGAAGCAATGCTGTTCAGAATTAAACAAGGAGTCAATTGACCAAAGGTCAAGGGCATTGGGTAAAAAGTCAATGTTAAATTTTGTGACTTTTCACTTGTGAACATTTCGCTATGACATTGTGGAGCAAAGTTGTTCGGAATTAAACAAGGAGTCAATTGACCAAAGGTCAAGGTCATTGGGTCAAAGGTCAATGTTACATTTTGTAACTTTTCACTGGTGAACATTTGGCTATGACACTTTGAAGCAATGTTGTTCAGAACTTAACACAGAGTCAACTGAACTTAGTTCAAGGTTACTGGGTCCAAAGGGTCAAGGTCAAGTTTTGTATTTTTTGCTGATGAGCATTTTGTTATGATATTAAGAAGCAAAGTTGGTCAGAATTAAAGAATAAGTCAACTGACCAAAGATCAGGGTCACTGGGTTAATGGTCAAGGTCATTCGGGTCCAAAGGTCAAAGACAAAGTGGATCTCTGACTTTGATCCTGGCTCTTGATGGAGAAGGTATATAAGGTGAAATAAAACAAATCAAAGCTAACAAATGAGTATTGCACCGGTAATTACATTTCTGTTAGCCCAGCAAATATGGAGGTGGAAGGAAACACATCACATCATAGTACATGTAAAATGTATATTTGCTTCCTTGCGATTCTTTTTGAAGTCCAAATGTCAAACGTCAAGCTCAGCTATATGGGCAGATTGCTTCTTGATGATTATGGGGGATATAATTGCCACAAGACGAGGCCCTTACTGACCTGTCAGTGTTCTAGTTATGACATCACTATAAGTTAGTTTAACTAATGAATTCGTGAAGATGTGGATTAGGTCAGGTGAAAGCATGATGTCAATAATCCTTCTTTCTTTGGAGGGAAATGTTATTAATGTGATTTTGCATTTAACCGATCACCATCTTGGAATTCTAGGAGCTACACCAAACTGCTAAGCCTTTGATTTTGTATTATCTGCCATTTGATGCCCCTAAGAGCCTTTGATTTTGTATTATCTGCCATGTGATGCCCCTAAGAGCCTTTGATTTTGTCATGACATATTCCAGTGGTGTAGACAAGTTCTATATATCAAGAGCGGAACGTTTGTATTTTAAAGATGTTGTGACTTGTTGTAAAATATCTACTCTCAGTATACAGTATATGTGATCTCTGTGTGTAACTGTTGTGTACAGAAATGAGGAAAAGGCAATCCCTCAGAAGTTCTTGGAGCCGACTGAAATTCTGCTGTATGAGGAGCCCCGAGATGTGTCTTGTGTGTATTACTTTCCTGCTGAAGTACCTACCTACTCGTCCTTCAAAGCTATACCAACCTATGTAGACCTGAAAGCAGTTATCTACGTACAGGATACCAAAAATGGTAGGTGTCTCTCTCCCAAAATATATAAATAGCCAACAGCACTCGAAACAAAATCTTCAAATAATAGGCATCGCTCGCAACAAAAATTGTAAAATAAGTAGGCATCACTTTTCCAAAATATTGAAATGGTATTTGTCACTTCAAAATCTTTGTGAATATGGTGTGAGAAAAACCCATGTTCCAAAATAACTTTATATTTTGGTAAAACAACATGCAGCAGTTCATATGGTAATACAACATGGGGATTTAATCACAATACAGGAGTTACTATGGTAATACAACAATGATTTAAACACTACAGCAGTTACCATGGTAATACAACATGGGAATTTAATCACAATACAGGAGTTACTATGGTAATACAACAGGGATTAATCACAATTATGGTAATACAACAGGAATTTAATCACAATACAGGAGTTACTACGGTAATACAACAGGGATTTAATCACAATCCAGCAGTTACTATGGTAATACAACATGGATTTAAACACTACAGCAGTTACCATGGTAATACAACATGGGAAGTTAATCACAATACAGGAGTTACTATAGTAATACAACAGGGATTTAATCACAATACAACAGTTACTAATGTAATACAACATAGGGATTTAATCACAATACAGGAGATACTATGGTAATACAACAGGGACTTTAATCACAATACAGGAGTTACCATGCTAATACAACATAGGGATTTAATCACAATCCAGGAGTTACTATGGTAATACAACAGTTATTTTAATCACAATACAACAGTTACTATTGTAATACAACATAGGGATTTAATCAACCATGGTAAGACAACATGGGAATTTAATCACAATACAGGAGTTACTATGGCAATACAACAATGATTTAAACACTACAGCAGTTAGCATGGTAATACAACATGGGGATTTAATCACAATACAGGAGTTGCCATGGTAATACAACATAGGGATTTAATCAACCATGGTAAGACAACATGGGAATTTAATCACAATACAGGAGTTACTGTTGTAATACAACATAGGGATTTAATCAACCATGGTAAGACAACATGGGAATTTAATCACAATACAGGAGTTACTGTTGTAATACAACATAGGGATTTAATCACAATACAGCAGGTACTATGGTAATACAACAGGGATTTAGTCACAATACAACAGTTACTATTGTAATACAACATAGGGATTTAATCACAATCCAGGAGTTACTATGGTAATACAACAGTTATTTTAATCACAATACAACAGTTACTATGGTAATACAACATAGGGATTTAAACACAATCCAGGAGTTACTATGGTAATACAACAGTTATTTTAATCACAATACAACAGTTACTAATGTAATACAACATAGGGATTTAATCACAATCCAGGAGTTACTATGGTAATACAACATAGGGATTTAAACACAATCCAGGAGTTACTATGGTAATACAACAGGGTTTTAATCACAATACAGCAGTTACTATGGTAATACAACAGGGAGTAATACAACATGGGGATTTAATCACAACACAGGAGTTGCCATGGTAATACAACATAGGGATTTAAACACAATCCAGGAGTTACTATGGTAATACAACAGTTATTTTAATCACAATACAACAGTTACTAATGTAATACAACATAGGGATTTAATCACAATACAGCAGTTAATAGGGTAATACAGCATAGGGATTTAATCACAATACAGCAGTTAATATGGTAATACAGCATAGGGATTTAATCACAATACAGCAGTTAATATGGTAATACAGCATAGGGATTTAATCACAATACAGCAGGTACTATGGTAATACAACAGGGATTTAGTCACAATACAACAGTTACTATTGTAATACAACATAGGGATTTAATCAACCATGGTAAGACAACATGGGAATTTAATCACAATACAGGAGATACTATGGTAATACAACAGGGACTTTAATCACAATACAGGAGTTACCATGCTAATACAACATAGGGATTTAATCACAATCCAGGAGTTACTATGGTAATACAACAATGATTTAAACACTACAGCAGTTACCATGGTAATACAACATCGGGATTTAATCACAATACAGGAGTTGCCATGGTAATACAACATAGGGATTTAATCACAATACAGGATTTACTATGGCAATACAACAGGGATTTAATCACAATACAGGAGTTGCCATGGTAATACAACATAGGGATTTAATCAACCATGGTAAGACAACATGGGAATTTAATCACAATACAGGAGTTACTATAGTAATACAACAGGGATTTAATCACAATCCAGCAGTTACTATGGTAATACAACAAAACACTACAGCAGTTACCATGGTAATACAACATGGGGACTTAATCACAATACAGGAGTTACCATGGCAATACAACATAGGGATTTAATCACAATCCAGGAGTTACTATGGTAATACAACAGTTATTTTAATCACAATACAACAGTTACTATGGTAATACAACATAGGGATTTAAACACAATCCAGGAGTTACTATGGTAATACAACAGTTATTTTAATCACAATACAACAGTTACTATTGTAATACAACATAGGGATTTAATCACAATCCAGGAGTTACTATGGTAATACAACAATGATTTAAACACTACAGCAGTTAGCATGGTAATACAACATGGGGATTTAATCACAACACAGGAGTTGCCATGGTAATACAACATAGGGATTTAAACACAATCCAGGAGTTACTATGGTAATACAACAATGATTTAAACACTACAGCAGTTACCATGGTAATACAACATCGGGATTTAATCACAATACAGGAGTTATTATGGTAATACAACATAGGGATTTAAACACAATCCAGGAGTTACTATGGTAATACAACAGTTATTTTAATCACAATACAACAGTTACTAATGTAATACAACATAGGGATTTAATCACAATACAGGAGATACTATGGTAATACAACAGGGACTTTAATCACAATACAGGAGTTACCATGCTAATACAACATAGGGATTTAATCACAATACAGCAGTTACTATGGTAATACAACATGGGGATTAATCACAATACAGGAGTTACTATAGTAATACAACAGGGATTTAATCACAATCCAGCAGTTACTATGGTAATACAACAGGGATTTAGTCACAATACAACAGTTACTATTGTAATACAACATAGGGATTTAATCACAATCCAGGAGTTACTATGGTAATACAACATGGGGATTAATCACAATACAGGAGTTATTATGGTAATACAACATAGGGATTTAAACACAATCCAGGAGTTACTATGGTAATACAACATAGGGATTTAAACACAATCCAGGAGTTACTATGGTAATACAACAGGTATTTAATCACAATACAGCAGTTACTATGGTAATACAACAAAACACTACAGCAGTTACCATGGTAATACAACATGGGAATTTAATCACAATACAGGAGTTACTGTTGTAATACAACATAGGGATTTAATCACAATCCAGGAGTTACTATGGTAATACAACAATGATTTAAACACTACAGCAGTTACCATGGTAATACAACATGGATTTAAACACTACAGCAGTTACCATGGTAATACAACATGGATTTAAACACTACAGCAGTTACCATGGTAATACAACATGGATTTAAACACTACAGCAGTTACCATGGTAATACAACATCGGGATTTAATCACAATACAGGAGTTGCCATGGTAATACAACATAGGGATTTAATCACAATCCAGGAGTTACTATGGTAATACAACATAGGGATTTAAACACAATCCAGGAGTTACTATGGTAATACAACAGTTATTTTAATCACAATACAACAGTTACTATTGTAATACAACATAGGGATTTAATCACAATATAGGAGTTACTATGGTAATACAACATAGGGATTTAATCAACCATGGTAAGACAACATGGGAATTTAATCACAATACAGGAGATACTATGGTAATACAACAGGGACTTTAATCACAATACAGGAGTTACCATGGCAATACAACATAGGGATTTAATCACAATCCAGGAGTTACTATGGTAATACAACAGGGATTTAATCACAATAGAGCAGTTAATATGGTAATACAACAGGGATTAATCACAATACAGGAGTTACTATGGTAATACAACATAGGGATTTAATCACAATATAGGAGTTACTATGGTAATACAACATAGGGATTTAATCACAATACAGGAGTTACCATGGTAATACAACATAGGGATTTAATCACAATATAGGAGTTACTATGGTAATACAACAGGGATTTAATACAGGAGTTACTATGGTAATACAACATAGGGATTTAATCACAATACAGCAGTTACTATGGTAATACAACAGGGATTTAATCACAATACAGGAGTTACTATGGTAATACAACAGGGATTTAATCACAATACAGCAGTTACCATGGTAATACAACAAACAAAGGTATGTTATCACAGTACTGCAGTTATCTGAGCAAAATTTACTTCATGGGTCAATTTATAATCACAAATTTTTGGAAAAGTTTGATTTCTCAAAAATAACCATTATCTATTTGGTAGCACTGAAGTAATGGAAATGTTGGGAGCCTAACATATTTTGTTTTTGTAGAACAAGCATTGGCGAAACTTTCAGAGCGTCTGAATAATAAGTTTGGTAACAGTAAACCCCATGGCTTTGACATAGACTGGAAGGTGGGGCAGGCAGGCGCTGCAAAGTTCCACCTGGACCAGTTGTGGTATCGTGTTCAGGTGGTGCACATAGAGGCAGATCTCATAAAGGTATAAACTTATCGCCGCCTTACCATTCTGATTCCTTCATCAGCAGAATTACTACCAGTTCATTAACACTTGAAACAGACCCATTATTCAATATTACTTGATACTTATGAACTTTGTACACATCATTATGTTGGTGATTTATTTTGAATTTCCCACAGAGTTTGTCCCTTTTCTGATGTTGTCCGTTTATGAATTTTGTCCAAACACTTACTTCCCTTCTTGACAAATATTTACAAAACCTCATTCATAAACATGATCAAAACCCAGATTAGTTGTGTGCTTGTGATATATTTTGATCTGATTACCATTTATAAATTTTGTTGAAATGAAACCCAGAACTATCCTTTAATGAAAATTGATGAAATAGATTTTCTTCAGAAACCACATGTGATATACAACATTTAAGTTAAAATGCAGCAAGTTACATCCAAATATGACTGGAAACAACCTCAAATTATTTGATACCTGTTCCATGAAATCATGTTGGAGTCATTGAAACTGTTTTCTAGAATCGTTTAATAATTGATCATTGTTAACAATTTCTTTGTTAGGTCAATTTTATAGATTTTGGAAATACAGAAATGATTTCACCTGACGTACTACGAGCAGATGTTGCCGAGTTTACAGATATTCCACAGCTTTGTTATGAGTGTGTCCTCAACAACATTGCACCGGTAAGTAACTTTACTAGTAAATACCAGAAACTGACTGGCTACAAGCTACAACCTGGCTATATCTAAAGACTGACCTTTAGCTCAGTGACCACCTGGCTGTATCTACTGACTGGCCTATACCTAAGTGACCCCCTGACTATATCTACTGACTGGCCTGGCCTATACCTAAGTGACCACCTGACTATATCTACTGACTGGCCTTTACTTAAGTGACCACCTGACTATATCTACTGACTGGCCTATAACTAAGTGACCCCCTGGCTGTATCTACTGACTGGCGTATACCTAAGTGACCACTTGGCTATATCTACTGACTGGCCCATACCTAAGTGACCACCTGACTATATCTACTGACTGGCCTATACCTAAGTGACCACCTGATTATATCTATTGACTAGCCTATACCTAAGTGACCACCTGACTATATCTAAAGACTGACCTTTAGCTCAGTGACCGCCTGGCTGTATCTACTGACTGGCCTATACCTAAGTGACCACCTGACTATATCTACTGACTGGCCTATACCTAAGTGACCACCTGACTATATCTACTGACTGGCCTATACCTAAGTGACCACCTGACTATATCTACTGACTGGCCTATACCTAAGTGACCACCTGACTATATCTACTGACTGGCCTATACCTAAGTGACCACCTGACTATATCTACTGACTGGCCTATACCTAAGTGACCACCTGACTATATCTACTGACTGGCCTATACCTAAGTGACCACCTGACTATATCTACTGACTGGCCTATACCTAAGTGACCACCTGACTATATCTACTGACTGGCCTATACCTAAGTGACCACCTGACTATATCTACTGACTGGCCTATACCTAAGTGACCACCTGACTATATCTACTGACTGGCCTATACCTAAGTGACCACCTGACTATATCTACTGACTGGCCTATACCTAAGTGACCACCTGACTATATCTACTGACTGGCCTATACCTAAGTGACCACCTGACTATATCTACTGACTGGCCTATACCTAAGTGACCACCTGACTATATCTACTGACTGGCCTATACCTAAGTGACCACCTGACTATATCTACTGACTGGCCTATACCTAAGTGACCACCTGACTATATCTACTGACTGGCCTATACCTAAGTGACCACCTGACTATATCTACTGACTGGCCTATACCTAAGTGACCACCTGACTATATCTACTGACTGGCCTATACCTAAGTGACCACCTGACTATATCTACTGACTGGCCTATACCTAAGTGACCACCTGACTATATCTACTGACTGGCCTATACCTAAGTGACCACCTGACTATATCTACTGACTGGCCTATACCTAAGTGACCACCTGACTATATCTACTGACTGGCCTATACCTAAGTGACCACCTGACTATATCTACTGACTGGCCTATACCTAAGTGACCACCTGACTATATCTACTGACTGGCCTATACCTAAGTGACCACCTGACTATATCTACTGACTGGCCTATACCTAAGTGACCACCTGACTATATCTACTGACTGGCCTATACCTAAGTGACCACCTGACTATATCTACTGACTGGCCTATACCTAAGTGACCACCTGACTATATCTACTGACTGGCCTATACCTAAGTGACCACCTGACTATATCTACTGACTGGCCTATACCTAAGTGACCACCTGACTATATCTACTGACTGGCCTATACCTAAGTGACCACCTGACTATATCTACTGACTGGCCTATACCTAAGTGACCACCTGACTATATCTACTGACTGGCCTATAACTAAGTGACCACCTGGCTATATCTACTGACTGGCCTATAACTAAGTGACCACCTGGCTGTATCTACTGACTGGCCTATAACTAAGTGACCACCTGACTATATCTACTGACTGGCCTATAACTAAGTGACCACCTGGCTATATCTACTGACTGGCCTATAACTAAGTGACCACCTGGCTATATCTACTGACTGGCCTATAACTAAGTGACCACCTGACTATATCTACTGACTGGCCTATACCTAAGTGACCACCTGACTATATCTACTGACTGGCCTATACCTAAGTGACCACCTGACTATATCTACTGACTGGCCTATACCTAAGTGACCACCTGACTATATCTACTGACTGGCCTATACCTAAGTGACCACCTGACTATATCTACTGACTGGCCTATACCTAAGTGACCACCTGACTATATCTACTGACTGGCCTATACCTAAGTGACCACCTGACTATATCTACTGACTGGCCTATACCTAAGTGACCACCTGACTATATCTATGACTTGCCTATACCTAAGTGACCACCTGACTATATCTACTGACTGGCCTGGCCTATACCTAAGTGACCACCTGACTATATCTATGACTGGCCTATACCTAAGTGACCACCTGACTATATCTACTGACTGGCCCATACCTAAGTGACCACCTGGCTATATCGAATGACTAGCCTATACCTTAGTGACCACCTGGCTATATCTACTGACTGGCCTATACCTAAGTGACCACCTACTATATCGAATGACTAGCCTATACCTAAGTGACCACCTGACTATATCTACTGACTGGCCTATACCTAAGTGACCGCCTGGCTATATCTACTGACTGGCCTATAACTAAGTGACCACCTGGCTATATTTACTGACTGGCCTATAACTAAGTGACCACCTGGCTGTATCTACAGACTGGCCTATAACTAAGTGACCACCTGACTAAATCTATGACTGGCCTATAACTATACCTAAGTGACCACCTGCCTATATCTACTGACTGGCCTATACCTAAGTGACCACCTGGCTGTATCTACTGACTGGCCTATAACTAAGTGACCACCTGACTAAATCTATGACTGGCCTATAACTAAGTGACCACCTGGCTATATCTACTGACTGGCCTATACCTAAGTGACCACCTGAGTGACCACCTGACTCTATCTACTAACTGTCATATAGTTATGCTAACACCTGTCTCAAACACCAACTGAAAATAATGTTTGTGCAGAAAATGATTGATATTGATTAAATGCATGTAAATAAACATGCTTAAAACCATTGCTTGATATGCAGTGGGTAATGTCTAATGTTTCAGTTCAGTAACAATTCTTTTGCAGTTCTATGATGGGAAACAGGTAATTTTGGTATATATATGTTTTTCAGTTGACAGAGGATGGCACATGGACGGTACCTGTTTTAGACCAGATTCACAAGTTACTTGTCTCCAAACCCTGCTCTGTAGAGATACTGGTAAATATTCTGTTTAGGAATAAGTTTAAGAAATTGTAGAGATGTAAGTCTATGAAGGAATTAGAATTATTGATTTGTCACACAAAATCATAAGATATATATCTGTATTACGGAAGATTAAAATTTTCATTGTCACTTACTGAGACTAAATTTTAACTTTTAACAAAATATTGAGAGATACTGTACTATAACCTTAGGAAAGTGTAAGTGAAGTATTGGAGATAATGTACTGTACAAGATAGGAAAGTGTTAGTGAAGTATTGGAGATAATGTACTGTAGAAGATAGGTAAGTGTAAGTGAAGTATTGGAGATAATGTACTGTACTAGATAGGTATGTGTAACTGATGTATTGGAGATAATATACTGTAGAAGATAGGTATGTGTAACTGATGTATTGGATATAATGTACTGTAGAAGATAGGAAAGTGTAAGTGAAGTATTGGAGATAATGTACTGTACTAGATAGGTATGTGTAACTGATGTATTGGATATAATGTACTGTACAAGATAGGTATGTGTAACTGAAGTATTGGAGACAATGTACTGTAGAAGATAGGTATGTGTAACTGATGTATTGGATATAATGTACTGTAGAAGATAGGAAAGTGTAAGTGAAGTATTGGAGATAATGTACTGTAGAAGATAGGAAAGTGTAACTGAAGTATTGGAGATAATGTACTGTACTAGATAGGTAAGTGTAAGTGAAGTATTGGAGATAATGTACTGTACAAGATAGGTATGTGTAACTGAAGTATTGGAGATAATGTACTGTACAAGATAGTAAAGTGTAACTGAAGTATTGGAGATAATGTACTGTAGAAGATAGGAACGTGTAAGTGAAGCATTGGAGATAATGTACTGTAGAAGATAGGAAAGAAGTGTAACTGAAGAATTGGAGATAATGTACTGTAGAAGATAGGAAAGTGTAACTGAAGTATTGGAGATAATGTACTGTAGAAGATAGGAAAGAAGTGTAACTGAAGTATTGGAGATAATGTACTGTACAAGATAGTAAAGTGTAACTGAAGTATTGGAGATAATGTACTGTACAAGATAGGTAAGTGTAACTGATGTATTGGAGATAATGTACTGTAGGAGATTGAAAAAATTGATGCTGTCACTGTTTAGATACTGTAACTAACAGATTATTGAGATAATGATCAAAACTTACGGAAAAACTTACAGAAACTGTGGAGAAAATGTTGATTTGAGATTTTTATTTTTTTTACTTACAGAAGATTGATGCTAATTTGCAGTTAATTGTTAAAATAAGCATGGATGGAGAAAACGATCTTGGAGATGCCCTCTGTTATAGTGGTGTTGCCTTCCACCCAGACAAGACCAGTGAACTTGTATCTCAGAGTCATAAAATAGCCAAGGTTGTAGAGGTATGTAGTCATAAAATAGCCAAGGCTGTAGAGGTATGTAGTTATAAAATAGCCA
>NW_018408649.1:399800-415406 GCF_002113885.1 Mizuhopecten yessoensis
TAGTCCAGGATGTAGAGGTAGGTAGTTATAAATAGTCAAGGCTGTAGAGGTATGTAGTTATAAAATAGCCAAGGTTGTAGATNGTCAAGGTTGTAGAGGTATGTAGTTATAAAATAGCCAAGGTTGTAGATGTATGTAGTTATAAATATTTAAGGCTGTAGAGGTAAGTAGTCGGTTCAGATCAGCACTTTCCACTTGAATAGTTTTCTCATTCAGGTAATGAAAGTTGGTAAATATCTGAAATTGTTCATATCTCTCTGGAAATTATAGCTTTGTAATTATACCCTCCCAACGAAGTTAGGGGGGTATACTGGAATCACCCTGTCTGTCGTCCGCAGTAACTTGTCTGGAAAATTCCTCCTTAACTAACAGGTGGATTACATTGAAACCCTGCATGAATGATCGGTATCTTATGTAGTTGTGCACCGCCATTTTAATTTGGGATTTTGACCCTTTTTGATGGAGTTATGCCCCTTTATGCGAAATACTTGTCCGCGCAACTCCTCCTGAACTATCAGGTGGATTTCAGTGAAACTTTGCATAAATGATCTGTATTTTATGTAGTGATGCATCGGCATTTAAATTTGGGATTTCAACCCTTTTTGGTGGAGTTATGCCCCTTTGTTATGCCCCTAGGGATATTTGCATTCAGTTATTTTTCTAGAAGTTTTGACCCCTTTAACAAAAATATTATTTATCCTGCTTAATACCTTGAAGTATAACTCAAATATTCATAACTTGGTGGAAGCAGGGGTATTAGTCAGCCGTCCAAGCGACAGCTCTGGTTTATTGCTGTCATTCCATTGCTATATAGATGTGACTACAGACCTTCTGACAATAGCTATGATACATACAGCCTGAACTGATGCTCATTGAATCCATGTCCTGATTGGTACACACGTTTTTTTCCCACTTTAACAGAAGAATAACCCATACAAGACTACAGAGCTGATGCCCCCTGGCGAGTACTTCCCAGTGGACATTACCCATGTAGAGGTGCCTAATGTGGTAAGTAGATTGAAAATTGTACGCACGATGGTTTTGTTAGCTCACCTGCCCGAAGGGCAAGTGAGCTTATGTCATGGTGCGGCATCCGTCGTCCGTCCGTCCGTCCGTCCGTCCGTCCGTCCTCGTCCGTCAACTTTTCCTTTAAACAACATCTTCTGAAGAACTGAAAGGTATAGAATCTTTATATTTGGCTGGTAGCTTCCTGGGATAGTGCCCAACAAAGTTTGAGAATGAAAATTAGTTTGACCTACTTTCAAGGTCACAGGGGTCAAATATGTCAAAAACTTCAAACAACTTCTTCTGAAGAACTAAAAGGTATAGAATCTTTATATTTAGCTGGTAGCTTCCTGGGATAGTGCCCAACAAAGTTTGAGAATGAAAATTAGTTTGACCTACTTTCAAGGTCACAGGGGTCAAATATGTCAAAAACTTCAAACAACTTCTTCTGAAGAACTAAAAGGTATAGAATCTTTNAATTAGTTTGACCTACTTTCAAGGTCATGGGTCAAATATGTCAAATGCTTCCAACGACTTCTCCTGAAGAACTGAAAGGTATAGAATCTTTACATTTGGCTGGTGGCTTCCTGGGAAAGAGCCAAACAAAGTTTGTGAATGAAAATGACCTTGACTTACTTTCAAGGTCACAGCAATCAAATATGTCAAATAGTTCAAACTACTTCGTCTGAAGAATTAAAAGGCATACAATTATAATATATAATATAGTAGCTTTAAGGAATAGAGCTAACCAATTGGAAAAGGAAAATGACATTGACCTACTTACATGGTCACAGGGAAAAATATGTCAAGTAACCTCTGAAGAAGAATCAAAAAGCATAGAATCTTATAATAACATTTTGCTGGTAGTTTTAACAGATGGAGCCAACAAAGTTTGCGAGGGAAATATTTTTAGTGCAATATAAAATTTAATGAGAATATTTTGCTATGACTGCTTAAATATTCAGGTGAGCGATACAGGCCCTCTTGGGCCTCTTGTTCTGATTTTCTCTATGATATTAATAACCTTAATTTTGAAATACTATGGTGGCCAAAGTCTACTTACATGTGAAGTAAACAACGTCTATAGTGCTCTAATCCTGCTTACATTTAGACTAAAAATAGAGGTACTAGGTAATGCAATAAATCCCTGGCCCTATCTCCTGATGATGTATCATTGGTTTGTTTTACAGGTGTACTTCCAGCATACCAGACAAAGTGGATCCGAAATGGATGAGCGCATGGATGAAATAAATGCTCAACTCTCAAAATTAGTACAGCTTGCTTTTGACCTGAATGAAGTTGGACCTTTGGCTGCTGCTTTACCTAATCCAAAACCAGGTTCGCTACTTTCAGCTATGATAGCTAACATTGACAATGTCGCTTTATTTTACAAATTACCAACTGCCTTAAGCTGCCAAATTGAGATTGCACAATCACCACAGAATTTTTAGCTCACCTGCCCGAAGGGCAAGTGAGCTTATGCCATGGTGCGGCGTCCGTCTGTCCTCGTCCGTCAACTTTTCCTTTAAACAACTTCTTCTAAGGAACGGACAGGCCTAGAGTCATGATATTTGGCTGAAAGCTTTGTTGGTAGGAGCCCTACAAAGTTTGCGAGCGAAAATGACCTTGACCTACTTCCAAGGTCTCGGGGGTCAAATATGTCAAACACTTCAAACAACTTCTTCTGAAGAACTAAAAGGTATAGAATCTTCTTATTTAGCTGATGGCTTCCTGGGATGGAGCTTAACAAAGTTTGAGAATGAAAATTACCTTGACCAACTTTCAAGGTCACAGGGGTCAAATGTGTCAAACACTTCAAACAACTTCTTCTGAAGAACTAAAAGGTATAGAATCTTCATATTTAGCTGATGGCTTCCTGGGATGGAGCCTAACAAAGTTTGAGATTGAAAATTACCTTGACCTACTTTCAAGGTCACTGGGGTCAAATGTGTCAAACACTTCAAACGCCTTCTTCTGAAGAACTGAAAGGTATAGAATCTTTATATTTGGCTGGTGGCTTCCTGGGATAGAGCCCAACAAAGTTTGAGAATGAAAATTAGTTTGACCTACTTTCAAGGTCACAGGGGTCATATATGTCAAAAGCTTCAAATGAATTCTTCTTAATAACTGAAAGGTATAGAATCTTTATATTTGGCTTGTAGCTTCCTAGGAAAGAGCCCAACAAAGTTTGAGAATGAAAATGACCTTTACCTACTTTTAAGGTCACATGAGGCAGATATGTCAAACACTTCAAACATCTTTTTCTGAAGAACTGGAAGTTATAGAACCTTAATATTTGGCTGGTTATTTCCTGGTAAAGAGCTCAACAAAGTTTGCGAATGAAAGTGACCTTGACTTACTTTCAAGGTGTCAGATATGTCTAACGCTTATAAAAACTTCTTCTGAAGAACTGAAAGGTATAAAATCTTAATATTTGGCAGGTGGCTTCCTGGGAAAGAGCCAAACAAAGTTTGCGAATGAAAATGACCTTGACTTATTTTCAAGGTCACAGCGTTCCAATATGTCAAACGGTTCAAACTACTACTTCTGAAGAATTAAAAGGCATAAAATTATAATATTTGGCTGGTGACTTTTTGGGATAGAGCTCACCAAAGTGTGCAAATGAAAATGACCTCAACCTACTTTAGAGGTCACAGAGGTCGACAACATTTTAATGGATTTGTTCTAAGAACTAAAAAGAATGGATTCATAAGATTTGGCTGGTAGCTTTTTGGAATAGAGCTAACCAATTTGAGAAGGAAAATGAAATTGACCTACTTGCAAGGTCACAGGGAAAAATATGTCAAGCATCTTCTGAAGAAGAATAAAAAAGCATAGAATCTTATAATAATATTTTGCTGGTGGTTTTAACAGATGGAGCCAGCAAAGTTTGCGAGGGAAATATTTTTAGTGCAATATAATATTTAATGAGAATATTTTGCTATGACTGTTTAAATAGTCAGGTGAGCGATACAGGCCCTCTTGGGCCTCTTGTTAAACAATATAATTTTAACAAGAGGCCCAATGGGCCCGAATCGCCCACCTGGTATTAATCTCACACTTGTAATCTTAAAAGTGGACTAAAATACAGCTACAGGCAGAATATCAGTGATTGTTTCATAGAAACCTATTAAAAGCTTTAAACATATGGCCTTGAATGTCGAACAAAGACATTAGGTTGAACAGAGTTTATAGTCTTCCAACCCAGCATGCTTTTTGAAAAATATCTGTACCCTGGACCTTTTGGTTATACAGAACAAGTCATTTAAAGATTTAAACATATATTGACCGCTGTAACCTTGAAGATGGGCAAAGGTCATTCATTTGAACAAACATGGTAGTCCTTCATCCCAACATGTTAATGGCCAAATATCAACACCCTTGGCCTTTTACTTAATGAGAAGAAGTCGTTGAAAAGTTTTAAACATATTCGACCCCTGTGACCTTGAATATATGTCAAAGTCATTCATTTGAACAAACTTGGTAGTCCTTCAACGCAGCATGTTACTGGCCAAATATCATGATCCTAGGCCTCTTAGTGATTGAGAAGAAGTTGTTTGAAGATTTTAAGACATTTGACCCCTGTGACCTTGAAAGTGGGTGAAGGTCATTCATTTGAACAACTTGGTAGCCCTTCATCCCAGCATGCTACAGGCCAAATATCAGTAACCTGGGCCTTTTGGTTATTGAGAAGAAGTTGTTTCAAGTAAATATTGACTCTGAACGACGGACGGACGCTGCAACATGGCATAAGCCTTTGGGCCAGGTAAGCTAAAAATGAACTACGATAGCAATTTGTTGGCAGTAGCACTTTCAGAGGGGACTTCAGGTTTGTAGTAGTTCATGTGAAAATATTTCTAGGACATACCTCATGTATTCTGTCACTTCAGTTGTTTAATTATTTATGCAGATACATCTAGGTATGGCAGAGTGTCACATACTATAATTGGATCTCCTGCTTCACTTAATTCAGAGTTATATCCATTTGCTTATCACCAGATGTTGTACACATGGATTGCTCGCAATGCTTAGTTAAATTTAGCCTGTAACATCACTGTACCCAAATCAGAACACTTTTAAGATAAACATTAATGTACTTTATACCATACTATCAATTCCAAAGTTGTTTGGCAATTTTTCATAAATAGATACCATCCACGTTTCATTTCCATTACAAGTTGGTATTTGTGGTGCGTGTTTCTATAAATAGAATGCAAAATAACATCAGCGTCAGGTAGACCCTTGAGCAGGCGTTACTGTACCCTGGAAGGAACACTTTGGTATTTTGGCTAAAAGCAGAAAATTATACAAAGTACAAACATTTTAGAGTCAAATAGGGTTCTGATCAAATTTTTCTCCAAACTAGCATCAGTTTTGATAAAATAGACCTTTGACAATGATATCCAAACAAAAAGTGTCGCACGGCACATAAATCAGGAAAGTTTTGTTTTGATAATTAATCTTACCTTTAAATTGTCCATGTAATGATAATCAGCAGCCAATAAAAGTGATATACAGTCAAATTGTCATAAAAGTGTCATCAATTGAAATTTGCATGTATAAAAGTTCTTCTTTGCATTGAGTGACTGTTTCTTGAGTGACATTAAGTATGTATAAGCTTCTCTTTTAATGAATTTGTGAACCATTAAACCTAGAATAATGATATTTGGCCGTTAGGTAACTAGGGTAAAAGGGTGATAAAAATTGTTTTGATGGTGACATCCAGAATTGAATGTGTGAAACAACAGTCATAGGGGTCAAATATGTTGAAATAGTTAAACGACTTCTCCTCAATAATCAAAAGATCTAAGGTGATCATATCTGGCAAGTAGCATGCATGCTGGGATGAATGGCTACCACCTTTGTTCAACTTAATGACCTTGTTAAACCTTGAAGATCACGGGAGTTTAATCTTGTCCATGGACGTTTGAATGACTTGGTCATATTAATGATATTAAGCCTGTAGCTTTATTTTAGTTCACTTTAAGGTTACAAGTGTGAGATTAATACTAGGTAAGCGATGCAGCTCCATTGGGCCTCTTGTTTTAATTGCATCATCCGGAATTGAATTTGTCGTACGACTTCACCTAAAGAATTAGCCTGTATGAAGGACTATCCAGATTTTCTATAACAGAAACAGATATTGAAAACATGGGTAACTTCATTGAACTTTCAAGATACATTATTTGTATTTCATTAAAGCTATTTTACTGACATCATTGAAGAACATTTGAGCAACACATGCTATTGAGGTTTGTTTTACATTCTACTATCAGTCTAGAGTATGCAATACCATTCAAACTATTCTGTAAATATACACAAGATTTCACTGCATAAATTCTATAATGGGAATTGATTCTGTCATCAGGCCTCATGTGCTGTGCCCAGTTTTGGTTCGACCAGTGTTGGTACCGGGCGGTAGTGGTGGAGCGTGACACTAGGACAGACATGATCCTTGTCATGTATGTCGACTACGGTACATCCGAGTACGTCACGGTAGACAGGCAAGTATGAGATGTGATCATCATTCTTTATACTAAGTATGGTACATCAGAGTATGTCACAGTGGACAGGTAAGTATGAGAGTATGTCACAGTGGACAGGTAAGTATGGTATGTGATCATCATTCTTTATATTAACTACGGTACATCAGAGTATGTCACAGTGGACAGGCAAGTATGAGATGTGATCATCATTCTTTATATTAACTACGGTACATCAAAGTATGTCACAGTGGACAGGTAAGTATAAGAGTATATCACAGTGGACAGGTAAGTATGGGATGTGATCATCATTCTTTATATTAACTACGGTACATCAGAGTATGTCATGGTGAACAGGTAAGTATGAGGGTATTTCACAGTGGACAGGTAAGTATGGTATGTGATCATCATTCTTTATATTGACTCCGATACATCAGAGTATGTCACAGTGGACAGGTTAGTATAAGAGTATGTCACAGTGGACAGGTAAGTATGGTATGTGATCCTCATTCTTTATATTAACTACTGTACATCAGAGTACGTCACAGTGGACAGGCAAGTATGAGATGTGATCATCATTCTTTATATTAACTACGGTACATCAGAGTACGTCACAGTGGACAGGTTAGTATAAGAGTATGTCACAGTGGACAGGTAAGTATGGGATGTGATCATCATTCTTTATATTAACTACAGTATATCAGAGTATGTCACAGTGGACAGGTAAGAATGAGATGTGATCATCATCCTTTATATTAACTACGGTACATCAGACTACGTCACGGTAGACAGACAAGTATGAGATGTGATCATCATTCTTTATATTAACTACGGTACATCAAAGTATGTCACAGTGGACAGGTAAGTATAAGAGTATGTCACAGTGGACAGGTAAGTATTGGATGTGATCATCATTCTTTATATTAACTACGGTACATCAGAGTATGTCATGGTGAACAGGTAAGTATGAGGGTATGTCACAGTGGACAGGTAAGTATGGTATGTGATCATCATTCTTTATATTAACTACGGTACATCAGAGTATGTCACAGTGGACAGGTAAGTATGGGATGTGATCCTCATTCTTTATATAAACTAGGTATATCAGAGTATGTCACAGCGGACAGGTAAGTATGGTATGTGATCCTCATTCTTTATATTAACTACGGTACATCAGAGTACGTCACAGTGGACAGGTAAGTATGAGATGTCATCATCATTCTTTATATTAACTACGGTACATCAGAGTATGTCACAGTGGACAGGCAAGTATGAGATGTGATCATCATTCTTTATATAAACTAGGTATATCAGAGTATGTCACAGTGGACAGGTAAGTATGGTATGTGATCCTCATTCTTTATATTAACTACGGTACATCAGAGTACGTCACGGTGGACAGGTAAGTATGGGATGTGATCCTCATTCTTTATATTAACTACGGTACATCAGAGTATGTCACAGTGGACAGGTAAGTATGAGATGTCATCATCATTCTTTATATTAACTACAGTATATCAGAGTATGTCACAGTGGACAGGTAAGTATGAGATGTCATCATCATTCTTTATATTAACTACGGTACATCAGAGTATGTCACAGTGGACAGGTAAGTATGAGATGTCATCATCATTCTTTATATTAACTACAGTATATCAGAGTATGTCACAGTGGACAGGTAAGTATGAGATGTCATCATCATTCTTTATATTAACTACGGTACATCAGAGTATGTCACAGTGGACAGGTAAGTATGAGATGTGATCATCATTCTTTATATTAACTACAGTATATCAGAGTATGTCACAGTGGACAGGTAAGTATGAGATGCGATCATCATTCTTTATATAAACTACGGTACATCAGAGTATGTCACGTTGAACAGGTAAGTATGTTTAATATGGTACATCAAGAGTATTAGGTCACAAGATGTGTCTTTGTCTATTTGTCACCTACAGTACATTAGAGTGTGATAATGGACAGGTAAGTGTGAGTCCTTCGTTGACGTCTGTATTATGGTTGTAATTGTAAGCCTGATGAGCACTTATTTACACACACCTTGTTTCAACCAGATGTTTATTATAGAGCATATCAGTGCTAGTTACTCCTCAAGAGTTTGTGAGCATGCTTCTGTTTTACAAGTCCTATCTTATATGTTACAGAGTGAGGGCTTTGCCATCCAGGTTTGGGAGCCTGCCTGCACAGTCGGTCAGATTGACGTTAAGTGAGGTCAGCCCCAAGTCTCGTGATGGACAGTGGTCCAAGGAAGCCTTGGAAGCCATCATAACTTCTATTAGTAACAAGCAGCTCATTGCCTGTCTCAAGGTAGGTTCCGATCAAATCTTAACTGAACAAAACTATTGAGAAAGTTCAATTGAACAAAAAATCTAAACAATTCATCCAAAAGGCTAATTACAGAAATGTTGAAAACTATACTAGACATGGGTCGAAATGAAACATTAAGCTAATTTTAAAGATAACTTTGCCTTCCCCTTTGCCTGGAATACTGTGACCAGGTTAAAACATTGAACAATCTACATCTAGTTTGTCTCCCATAACAGCTTTAATAGTGATGTTCATCTGTCTATCCCAAAGTCCTAAATGTTTTCTATGCAGGTTATGTTACCTTCTTTTTTTCACATGAGTGACTGAATTATGTATGCAGATCCAACTCAGACCTGTCATCTCATGATGCTTACCAAAAACACATTCACACATATAGACAACCCTTTGTCTCCAAGTTCAGCCATTACGCTAAATACTGAAGATCTACAACAGGAGCAATAGTAGATACACTGTGGTGTACTTTCATTCTGTGACCTTATTCATGAAACCATTTCCATACCAACAGGAGCAATAGTTGATACACTGTGGTGTACTTTCAGTCTGTGATCTTATTCATGAAACCATCTCCATACTAACAGGAGCAATAGTAGTTACACTGTGGTGTACTTTCAATCTGTGACCTTATTCATAAAACCCTTTCCATACCAACAGCAGCAATAGTAGATACCCTGTGGTGTACTTTCAGTCTGTGACATTATTCATAAAACCATTTCCATACCAACAAGAGCAATAGTAGATACCCTGGTATACTTTCAGACTGTGACCTTATTCATGAACCCATTTCCATACCAACAAGAGCAATAGTAGATACCCTGGTATACTTTCAGACTGTGACCTTATTCATAAAACCATTTCCATACCAACAGGAGCAATAGTAGATACACTGTGGTATACTTTCATTCTGTGACATTATTCATGAAACCATTTCCATACCAACAGGAGCAATAGTAGATACACTGTGGTGTACTTTCATTCTGTGACCTTATTCATGAAACCATTTCCATACTAACAGGAGCAGTAGTAGATACACTGTGGTCTACTTTCAGTCTGTGACCTTATTCATGAAACCATTTCCATACTAACAGGAGCAATAGTAGATACACTGTGGTATACTTTCAGTCTGTGACCTTATTCATAAAACCATTTCCATACCAACAGGAGCAGTAGTAGATACACTGTGGTCTACTTTCAGTCTGTGACCTTATTCATGAAACCATTTCCATACCAACAGGAGCAATAGTAGATACACTGTGGTATACTTTCAGTCTGTGACCTTATTCATAAAACCATTTCCATACCAACAGGAGCAGTAGTAGATACACTGGTATACTTTCAGTCTGTGACCTTATTCATGAAACCATTTCCATACTAAGATTCTGTACTCAATTTATAGTCACAGTCATGCAAGCCCTTAATAATCATATAGTAACAATCATGTGGTTGCTTTCTTAATCAGTCTTGCAAACTCCATTTTATGATAATGTAGCTATGTAAAACCTTTGGGCCTGTCTCTCCTCAGAAAAGTGATCCTCCAACTGGTGATCTGTATGTGGTGGGCTCTTCTGCTGGTGCTGCCCTTTCCCTTGCCTACCAGGAAGTGGGTGATCTAGGGCTGATAACTCTGCCGGACGAGTCAGCACTGTAAGTATACTCCTAGGTATTACCTCATATCTATACTAATGTAAAAGAGTTGGTAGGAAAGATCTATAGCTGGTGTGTTATTTGATAAAATAAGAATACAGTAAAATCTTAATACATTGCCACCTTGTGTCCAGCAAAAGTTTGTTGTTTTAAGAGGTTAGGTGATATATTCAGGGAGAAATATATATTCAATAAAGAAAAAATTAAAATGGGACTTTGAAATAGGTTGGTTGCAAGTGAAGGCGCAAATGGAAAGGGGACAAATATTGCAGTTATACTGAACTGATGGGATTGTGATGCTGAAACTTTTTGTCAAATGAAGGAAAAGTCGAAATGAAAATGAAGTATGCTTCAGTGGCAAAAGATGCAATTTACATGAAAAGCAGACATCTCTACTTTTTAATAATTCTTGTAGGTATGATGATACCATGGTTACCAAGGGGGAAGGAGAGGCTGCACGTGATGTAACACCAGACTCGTCAGACGTAGAAGTGAATGATAAGGATGAGGAAGAAAAGGTCAAGGATGAGGGGGGAAAACTGTCAGATGAAAAGGGAAGGGACGAGGATGAGAGTGAAAAGGTTACATGGGTACAGACACCAGAGGAGCCACATCAAAGTGAAACAAAAGACATTGACCATGAAAACCGAGACATTGTTAGTGTAGAAGAGACAAGCGACGGTGAGGACGATGTTATCATAGAGGAGGATATGTCATGTGACGACGTAGATGATGTTGATAAGGAAGGAGATGAATAGTGTTCCGAACACTTAGTTAAAACAGCGGCCAGGAATCCTAGCCTACATCTACCTCTGTTTCCAGTAATCCATTTGAAATAATGGCAATTCTGAATGACATGAGACTAGAAGGAAACTGTATGTAAGATTGTATGGTTTTACCACAGATGTTGAGGACGTATATCTGTAAGACTAAGTTTTTTTTTGGTTATTACATTTTTGTGCAATACTGTTTTCACTGTGAACTATGTTTTGTTTTACTTCTCAGAAAGAGATCACTGTTTGATTATTTATTTTATATTGATAAGAGTTCCTACAGCATTTAGGAGTTGTTAACAGATTGTACAGAACACAAACATGGAAAACACTGAAAGTATGGGTTTATAACCTACAGACAGGTTGAACATGTGACGACATTCCTGACAACCTCGGAGGATGGGGCCTGTGCTACAGATCCTGTGATCCTGAATACATTGTAAAAAGCATTGGCTTGTTACTTTTTTTCATTTTTTTATGTCAAAGTAAATGAGAGGGAATTGTTAAGTGTTAAGAAAGTGAAGTATATATTCAAGAGCGATGTCCTGCTAGTATTGACTTTCAAAAGAGATGCCAGCTAGTATTTACTACAGTATTTAACAACAGATCTAAATCTGGTATTGACTACAGTATTTAACAACAGATCTAAATCCGGTATTTACTATAGTATTTAACAACAGATCTAAATCTGGTATTGACTACAGTATTTAACAACAGATCTAAATCTGTTATTTACTACAGTATTTAACAACAGATCTAAATCTGGTACTAACTACAGTTTTTAACAACAGATCTAAATCTGGTGTTGACTACAGTTTTTAACAACAGATCTAAATCTGGTATTAACTACAGTTTTTAAAAACAGATCTAAATCTGGTATTGACTACAGTTTTTAACAACAGATCTAAATCTGGTATTAACTACAGTTTTTAAAAACAGATCTAAATCTGGTATTGACTACAGTTTTTAACAACAGATCTAAATCTGGTATTGACTGCAGTATTTAACAACAGATCTAAATCTGGTATTAACCACAGTTTTTAACAACAGATCTAAATCTGGTATTAACTACAGTTTTTAACAACAGATCTAAATCTGGGATTGACTACAGTATTTAACAACAGATCTAAATCCGGTATTTACTATAGTATTTAACAACAGATCTAAATCTGGTATTGACTACAGTTTTTAACAACAGATCTAAATCTGGTATTGACTACAGTTTTTAACAACAGATCTAAATCTGGTGTTGACTACAGTTTTTAACAACAGATCTAAATCTGGTATTAACTACAGTTTTTAACAACAGATCTAAATCTGGCATTGACTACAGTATTTAACAACAGATCTAAATCCGGTATTTACTATAGTATTTAACAACAGATCTAAATCTGGTATTGACTACAGTTTTTAACAACAGATCTAAATCTGGTATTAACTACAGTTTTTAAAAACAGATCTAAATCTGGTATTGACTACAGTTTTTAACAACAGATCTAAATCTGGTATTTACTACAGTATTTAACAACAGATCTAAATCTTGTGTTTACTACAGTAATTCACCGGAGATGTCTAGATAATGCATAATGCTGGACTGCAGATGTCTAGCTGGTACTTTCTGAAGTAATTCACTAGAAATATCTTGATGGGTTAGTAGTGAAGTGCTGGATAAGAAATGTGTGGATGGTATATAGTGAATGTCAGACAAAATGTAGATGCTTGTTGTCGTGGTGACTCAATGTGGATGATGAGTTGAGATACCGAGAGAAAAACTGAGGTTTTATTCTTCTTTTGTTATTGTTTTATTATAAACTTGTTTAAATAACTAAAAATTGTGGAAATGTTCAGTATTCTGGATGATGGCAATGTGCATTGATTTTACAAGTCTATTAGAGGTTTTTGCTGATAAGGGAGACAACTCGGTTACTGTGTAAAAAAAAAAGCAAAAAGCAAAATTACAAACCAAGTAGACAAGACTATGTAGTTTGTAGTGGGAAATTAAATGATCCCCCATATAACCGGTACCTGCTACTGAATGCTGTTCTCCAACATAACCGGTACCTGCTACTGAATGCTGTTCTCCAACATAACCGGTACCTGCTACTGAATGCTGTTCTCCAACATAACCGGTACCTGCTACTGAATGCTGTTCTCCAACATAACCGGTACCTGCTACTGAATGCTGTTCTCCAACATAACCGGTACCTGCTACTGAATGCTGTTCTCCAACATAACCGGTACCTGCTACTGAATGCTGTTCTCCAACATAACCGGTACCTGCTACTGAATGCTGTTCTCCAACATAACCGGTACCTGCTACTGAATGCTGTTCTCCAACATAACCGGTACCTGCTACTGAATGCTGTTCTCCAACATAACCGGTACCTGCTACTGAATGCTGTTCTCCAACATAACCGGTACCTGCTACTGAATGCTGTTCTCCAACATAACCGGTACCTGCTACTGAATGCTGTTCTCCAACATAACCGGTACCTGCTACTGAATGCTGTTCTCCAACATAACCGGTACCTGCTACTGAATGCTGTTCTCCAACATAACCGGTACCTGCTACTGAATGCTGTTCTCCAACATAACCGGTACCTGCTACTGAATGCTGTTCTCCAACATAACCGGTACCTGCTACTGAATGCTGTTCTCCAAAGACTTGTTGTTTACTTTCACTGTAGACTTGTTGTTTACTTTCACTGTAGACTTGTTGCGTGAACTATAAAGACAAATTTTGACATCCTTTGTGTATGCTGTTTTATTTGGCAGTAGGTAAAAGTAGCAAAACTGTTGGCCTCTTCCAAAATATCATGTGAAAAAATGATGTTTAAGAAAATACAAACTGTTTACAGAGGCACAGCTAGAATGTGATGGGAAGGACTATCTAGAGACAATGGCCAGCTATGGCAGTAAACTGGAGCTGTATGCTAGATAATCAGGACAGAATGTAGGTGTAGATGTTTCAAACTTGAAAGTTTGAGGTCTTTTCTATTGATCTGATGAAGCAGATTTTATACAGACAGCAGAACTTATCTTAACTGTTGTAACTTGTTGAATATCATTTATTTGTAACTGATTAAATTGACATATTTTCTAACAAAAAATGTTTGTTGTCTTGCTATGCGTTTTTTTTCTCTCTGAATTCAATTGTTTGTTATCAGGATGTGTACATGTTTTGTACTCTCAGAGTCTTTAAATTGACAATAAATTATGATACAGTTAATAGGGATTTATAAAACATGTTGATACAGTTTACAGGGATTTATAAAACATGTTGATACAGTTTATAGGGATTTATAAAACATGTTGATACAGTTTATAGGGATTTATAAAACATGTTAAAGGTTAACAGCATAATGAGATAATGTCAGCTGTGCAGGATGTTAGGAGACTGTCAAGTTTAAAATCTGACAAAAGCATTGGACCATTTTTAGCTCACCTGGTCCGAAAGGACCATAGTGAGCTTATGTAATTATGCCGTACCGCATCGTCCTTTGTCTGTCCATCCGTAGAAAAAGATTGTCCGGACAACTCCTTCTAAAGTAATGGACCATTTTCAACGAAACTTTCCAGATATGATACCTACCACCTGAAGTTTTGCATCCTGGTATTCTTTTTTCATTCTGACCCTTTTTACAAAGTTATGGCCCTTTGTTGAAAATATTTGTCCAGACAACTCCAAAACTATGGGACCAATTTCTACAGAAGTTTTCAGATATGAAACCGCCTGATGTTGTGCATCCTGGTATTTTTTCCCAACCCTTTTTGATATAGGCCTGTCAAAGACTGAAGTATTATGGCATGGGGCCGTCAAGCGTAAACTTTTGTTTGTCCGGCAATCTCCTCCTACATTTTTTAAATGTTCTCTTTGAAACTTGGTATACATTATAATCATGATATGAAGTTGTGTCTCCCTTAAAAGAATTTCGATTCAACGATTTTTGCAAAAGTTATTGCCCTTTGTTCATTTCAGTATTTGATTTTTTGTCCTGAGATTTTCTCCTACATTTTTAGCGCACCTGGTTTGGGGGTGCTGAAATTGACAATTTAAATAAAACTCCTGATAATCTTTCTATCCATGCACTGAAATAGACTGTAGTACCTCTGAGTCTGGAAAAGAAGGTTTTTTAGGTCACCTGAGACAAAGTCTCAAGTGACCTATTGCGATCTCCTTTTGTCCGTCGTCGTCCGTCGTCCGTCGTTCGTCGTCCGTCGTCCGTCGTCCGTCGTGCGTCCGTAAACAATTTACATTTTCGACTTCTTCTCCAAAACCCCTGAACCAATTTCAATGAAATTTTGCAGGGACCTTCCATGGACAAAGGTCAACAAAAATAGTTGCCGGTTTAGTCCTA
>NW_018408649.1:416397-420620 GCF_002113885.1 Mizuhopecten yessoensis
TTGAATATTACATGTTAATAACTTGATTGGAATTATAACCTTGAGTTGACAGTTTGATACTTTGAAAATTTTGAGCCAGCCCTACCCCCAAGGGCTGTAGGGTGGGGCTCAAGGGAGTCAGTGTGCTAAAATTTCTTCATTTTCCTTGTTTAGAATCAGAGGTGCTAGTTTCAAATCCTTTTTAGTCTGAAATCTGTATGCTTGATATTGAATAAGGTGGTTTTATTGTTTTTTGTCACTTTGAATAATATTTCTGTTCATGTTAAAAAACGAAATCAACTCTCTGTATAAATATATCAGGTGACCGTTAAGGCCCATGGGCCTCTTGTTAAATATTGGTTAAGTTTCCCTTTGGGGCCCCACCCTGGCCCCAGGGGTTGGGATAGGAATCTCAATTTTACAATTTGAACCCATCCCCCTCCAAAGATAATTTTCACAAAGTAAAAATAATTTCCTACAGAAAATTGTCAAAATATACCCAAAAGTTATTTCCCTATATAAACTATAGTAAACTTAACCCCCTCCCCAAGGGAGAACGGATAGTTTGGGGGTCCTGAAATTTACAATTTAAATAAAGCCCCTGATGATCTTTATTTCCATGCAGAGAAAATGACTGTAGTACATCTTAGTCTGGAGAAGTAGATTGTTGAGTTATATTGGTTAATATTCCCTTTGGGGCCCCGCCCTGGCCCCAGGGGTTGGGGTAGGAATCTCAATTTTACAATTGTGTAGCCTCATCTACCAAGGATGATTCTCACAAAGTAAAAATAATTTCCTACAGAAAATTGTAAAAATATACCCAAAAGTGTTATTTCCTTATATAAACTATAGTAAACTTTACCCTTTAAGTTTACCCAAGGGAGAATGGATAGTTTGGAGGTCCTGAAATTTACAATTTAAATAAAGCCCCTGATGATCTTTCTTTCCATGCAGAGAACCAAGGATGCTTCAGACCAAATATGGAACAAATACTTGCATTCCTACAGAAGAAGAAGGATTTTAAAGAATTTGCTATATTTCACCTATTGGTCCCCGCCTCTCAGCCCCCAGGGGGCCAGACCCATCGTTTACACAAAATTGGTTCCCCTTTACCCAAGGATGCTCCAAACCAAATATGAACCAATTTTTTCATTCCTACAGAAGAAGGATTTTGAAGAATAATTTGCTATGATTCCCCTATTGGGCCCCGCCCCTCAGGCCCCTGGGGGGCCAGACCCACGGTTTATACAAAATTAGTTCCCCTTCACCCAAGGATGCTTCTTACCAAATATGTAACAAATCATTTCATTCCTACAGAAGAAGAAGGATTTTAAAGAATTTGCTATATTTCCCTATTGGGCCCCGCCCCACAAGGATGGCATGGCATAAGCTCACCATGGTCCTTCGGACCAGGTGAGCTAAAAACAACAGGATCATATCTGACCTAAGGCTGACCTCTGGAAAAATCGTTATGTGAATGTTGAGGGGGCCAGGCCTAAACTAAAATGCTGATTATTGCAAATTTACATTATTTCTGCAAAAAAAAAGGCGAAAGCACATATGCGTGAAAAAGAAGAACATCTACTTCTTGATATATTGTCATATGCTTGTTACAAAATTCCGATATTGTGCATCTTAGCTCTGCCTATTACTTCATCACAGTTTAGGTCCAAGAGTGTTCTTCAATTTGGAAATATTTCTGCTCTGTCTGACCAGTTTCATCCACAATAAGCAAAAGCAACCATAGCGATTGCAAGTTAGCCTATTGATTTAAGGGGCGGGCCGCCAGAGGTCAAGGTCACCATTGCTAAATAGAGAACTCTGAATGATGACTAAAACTAATTGTCATACAAAGCTCAAACTTGGTGTATAGGTAGGCGTAGCTTATATACTCCAATGGTCTTCACTGTAACCTGAAAATGGATGATAGTACAACATTTGCATTTTGTGTGCAAAGAAGGGGTTTTATTACCACATAGAATTATTAGCTCACCTTGCCCATATGGCCAAGTGAACTTATTACGTGGGGCGTTGTCAGGCGCCTTTTTACTTTAAAACAACTTCTTCTGAATAACAAAGAGGCCCAGGATAATGATATTCGGACAGAAGCATGCTTGGATGAAGCGCTTTCAAGTTTGTTCAAATGAATTAACTTCACCTATATTCAACGTCACGTGTAAAATATCTTAAAAATCTTTCAAACAATTTCTTCTGTTAACCAAAAGGCCCAGGCTGATGATATTTGGCCAGTATCATGCTGTGATAAAGGGCTTCCAACTTTGTTCAAATAAATGAAATTGACCTATATTCAAGGTCACATTTGGTCAAATGTGTATAAACCTTAAAATGACCTTATCTCAATAAACAAAAGGTCTACGGTGGTGATCTTTATCAAGTTGCATGCTGAGATGAAGGGCAATTTTCAAGGTCGCAGGGGTCAAATGTGTTAAAATCCTTAACAGGTTCTTTTGAATGACTTATAATCATAAATACTGTTATTTTTCCTGTAGGTTTATTTAAGTCCACTTTTAAGGTTAAAAGTGTGAGATTAATACCAGGTGAGCGATGCAGGCCCATTGGATCTCTTGTTGTAAAACAAATTGTACCAATTTGTGCATTGTGCATGAGTTTCCTGGCCTTTTTAACACAAATCCACTTTTGGTCGCAAATCCTGCATTTGTCTTTTTCAGAGGGATATGCTGCCCCTGGCAGTTCTCTTTGTACATAATGTCATTTGTTACCTATAATTTTGGGAGCTCTCATTAACTTACATGCGTGTTCAAAAATGAAAAGATAAAACAAAGAAATTTATTGTTCAGAATAAAAGAGTTTACTGCTCAGTTCTCAATGCAAAATATAAAACTCTTAACATTAACTTCAGTTATTATAATCCTGTATCAAGTTTTAAATCTCGGACCGAGGTAAATCATGATAACATTCACTTTTCTATCACAGCCATTCCTGAAGTCAACAGCAACACAAAAGTCACTTATTTAACCCTGAAGCCTGGTACAGCAGCAGAGGCCAAGGACCTTGTATCGGAATGTTGTGACAGAGGTCAACTAAACTGACGGAAGGTCACCTTGGACTTGCAGTAACATGTCTGTATCAGCAACACTGAAGTTAAACGTCCTGTCACCATGTGTGGCCTATAATAGATAACACCTGTCCATTTGCTTGATAGCGTTAGTTATCTGTAAGTTGTAATACCTGGCACAGTCTGACTGGCCCACAGTAAAGCTCGGATGATATCGTCAGAAAAGGTTACGACACAGAGGACAGGTGGAGTTGTGGCTTGTCTGGAACCATTTATACTGTGGAAGAAAACATCAGCTCTTCGTTACAATCTCAAACATATTAAACACAAATATCAAGATAAACTGAGCAATCATCCCAGGAATCAGAAACACATAGATCTGTAAAGCATTTTTTAACTTTTTATATATCTACTGGATAATGAGAACATAATACATTTTAGTATATATATTTTATGATGTAAATTCACAAAGAAAGCAAGACCTACGAAATTCTGCAACATTCATAATTTTTGGTTTGCTTTGTAGCCTTTAGCTTGGTGATACTGTAAAACTTACTAGGCAAGCTGAGTGGAACTTTTTCTTGCAGGTTCTGCATTGAAGCCGTGGTAACTGATAGTTGGTGCCGTGTAGGACGGAGAAACAGATCATACAGTCGTCCACTCCTTCAAATCTCTTGTCAACATTTCGCTTCCAAATCCGCAGACCATCAAACAGACTTCCATTCTGTAGGGCACAGTGTAGAAGCATAGTTAAAGTCTGAGAAATATTACAGTAAGATATGGATATTGAATTTAGTCTGGACTAACCAGGCTGCTTTCGCATATCTGGTTCAACTGGCTACTGACAGGCACATAACAGAGGTTCTCCTCTGGAAACTTCATATAACATAGAGGGGTCTAGATGGCCTGGCAGAAACTAAAAATACTGACTATTAGAATAATTTGCAGTATCGCTACATAAAACCAAAGTCAATTCACACCTATGTTTTAGGGCCTACAGTATGTATAAGTCACAACACTGATACTGTATTTCGAATTCTGCCAATTACATTTGTCTAAACCAATCAAAGTGCATAAGTTTATCACTGAATATTTCTGTGAAAATCAGGATACACAAACGCAGCCCATTTGTCTAATAATAACATAAGTCAGCACATTACCAATGTTTACCGTGCTGTAGGAATATCTTAATTTCTAGCTACAGGGA
>NW_018408650.1:0-11493 GCF_002113885.1 Mizuhopecten yessoensis
GTTTAACAGTAACGTGAGATTAACAATGATGTTTAACAGTAACGTAAGATTTAACAATGATGTTTAACAGTAACGTGAGATTTAACAATGATGTTTAACAGTGACGTGATCGGAAGATTTATCAGTGATCAGATAGTTTAGGAATGATCGGAAGATTTATCTGTGATCGGATAGTTTAGTAGTGATCGGATGATTTATCAGTGATCGAATAGTCTATTAATGATCGGAAGATTTATCAGTGATCAGATAGTTTAGTAATGTTCGGAATACTTATCAATGATCGGATAGTTTAGTAGTGTTCATAAGATTTATCAGTGATCAGATAGTTTAGTAGTGTTCAGAAGATTTATCAGTGATCAGATAATTTAGTAATGATCGGAAGGTTTACCAGTGATCAGATAGTTTAGTAATGATCGGCAGATTTATCTGTGATCGGATAGTTTAGTAGTGATCAGAAGATTTTTCAGTTATCGGATGGTTTAGTAGAGATCGGATAAGACTAAGTAATCGAATGTTTTATCAGTGATCAGATAGTTTAGTAATGATCAGGAGATTGATCAGTGATCAGATAGTTTAGTAATGATCGGAAGTTTTCTCCCACATTTAGACCCCCTCGCACTAACACCCGGGCCAACAAGAGTGATTAATATTAAATATAATATCTTGTTTTATAATTGTTGTTAAATAAATAAAGTTTAAATGTTGATTTGCTATTAATATTTTTATCTAGATGAACATCCAGTTGTATGGTATTTACTAATTTTTATATAAATCTCTAGTTTTATACGATTTCTTTTAATGATTAAAATCTTGAAAATATCTAGTTGTATATGTGACGTACTATTATTATTCTGCAAAGATCAATGTCGAGGTTTACGGGGTGTACTAATGTTTTTTTCTAAAAGAGGGAGGGGTTTTTGGAAACTGCATAATTCTTTACTTCATGAACCCGAGTACTTAGATATAAAAAAAACGTACTATTGAGAGCATTAAGTTACAATATTGTTTGCCTGTGTATGATTTTAACTCTTTGGCACTTATTCCCAATAGTGATATTCAGTTTTTAACAGAATTTGAGAGAAGAAGAGCTTAAGAAAACTATAGAAATTCTAGAAGCTAATACAAATTTGGACCAGGAAGATTTGTGTGAAAAGAAAAAGGAGTTAGAGTATATATGGCTAAGGAAAATCAAAGATAGAATGATTAGATCAAGAGCAAAATGGATAGAGGAGGGGGGGGGGGGGGAAAGCCAACATCATATTTTTTTAGCCTAGAAAACAGAAATTTTATTTCAAAAATTATTCCGAAAATTCTGAGAGAGGATAATGTTGTAATAACAAAACAGGAAGAAATCTTAGATGAAGCGCGATTATTTTATGAAGAATTATATAGATTTAGGAATACAGATGATATCGATTTAAATGTTCCTCTTCAGGGTTGTGATGTTCCAAAGCTAAATGATACTGAAGCAAACAGTCTGGAAGGTAAAATAACTATAGATGAAGCTGGACTTTTTTTATAAATATGAAAAATAACAAGAGTGTAGGGTCTGATGGTTTTACGGCAGAATTTTTTAAAGCATTTTGGAAATATTTAGGTGAATATGTTGTTCGTTCCATTAATTATAGTCTTTTAGTAGGTCAGCTCTCAGTCACACAAAGACAAGGTATAATAACATGTATTCCAAAGGGAGACAAGCCACGTCATTTTCTGAAAAACCGGAGACCAATTTTACTTTTGAACATCACATATAAAATAGCTTCTGGAGTAATTTCTCATAGGATAAAATCAATATTAGGAAAGCTAATTAATGAAGACCAGACATGATTTTTATCAGGGCGCTATATTGGGGAAAATATTCGTACAGTATATGATATAATGCATTATGCAGAAGAACTAAACATCCCAGGTATGCTACTTATGATAGACTTTGGAAAAGCTTTTGATTCTGTTTCATGGGTTTTAATTGATAAGGTATTGGAGTATTTTAATTATGGGGTAACATTAGAAAGTGGGTTAAAACTTTACATAATAATGTATTTTCTTCGGTTAATCAAGGTGGTAACATTTCTGTACCTATTAACATAAAACGCGGCTGTCGTCAAGGGGATCCAATTGCCCCATATATTTTTATTCTTTGCGTTGAAGTCCTAGCAGCTAGAATAAGAAATAATAGAAATATTAAAGGAATCCAAATTCAAAATGTAAGTATTCTAAATATACAATATGCGGATGACACAGGCTTAATACTAGATGGTTCAGAGAGGTCTCTAAAGGAATCAATCCTTGATATAAACAGTTTCGCAAAGATCTCCGGACTAAATATCAATACTAACAAAACTCAGGTTGTATGGATAGGCAGTAGAAAATACAGCCAGGAAACTTTCTTGCCAGAACTTAATCTGCTTTGGGGGAAAGATAAGTTCACCTTTTTAGGGATAGATTTTTCTGTTGATTTACGCGAGATCCCCAGAATGAATTTTGATAACTTAAATCTCTTATAAATATATGGAATAGGAGGAGTCTGACTCCAATAGGTAAAATCAATATCATAAAGTCTTTTTAATTTCTTAACTTAATTATCTTTTTATTACCTTGCCAAACCCACCTGAAAGATATATTACAAAGCTGAATTCCTTATTATTTGATTTCCTGTGGAATGGCAAACCCCATAAAATAAAAAAGATGTAGTAATTCAAAATTATATAGATGGAGGGTTGAAAACGGTTGATGTACATGCTTTTATAGATTCTCTGAAGCTAGGTTGGGTAAGAGGAGTACTTCAGTCATCAGGAAAATGGAACTTGCTTTAATATGTGATTATAGATGTAAAAAAGTTGCATAATTGTGGTAAAGAATGCATTCGTACATGTGGATCTAACTGCCAAAATGATTTTTGGAAGGATGTTTTTAAAGGTTGGGTAAGACTGAATAATTCTAGTTCTATGAGGGAAGTTAGACAAGATTCTGTCTTAAAAACTCCACTCTGGTATAACACAGATATACACATAGGAAATAATTTCGTTTTTTATCCAAACTGGTTTAAGGCATCAGTATTTACAGTGAACGACCTTGTTAAAATCCCTAATAATTTGACTTTTTATTCACTTAACGAATTTCTTCATATTTTTCGAATTAACACAAACTTTCTCGAGTACCAAGGACTAGTCTCATCAGCCAAGCGTTTCCTTAGGAAATATGATTTTCAGATAGAAAGACCATCCCAACCTTTTATGCCTCTTCTTTTTAAAATATTCTTCAAGAATAAAAAAGGTTCTAAAGACTTCTATAACAACATGATTACACCAGCTTCAACACCTACTGGGGTGAGGAAATGGAATGAGGAGTTTGAGCTTGATATTGATAAATGGCAGAAAATACTTAAAATTCCATTTACAGTCACAAAAAATTGAAAATTGCAGTGGTTTCAAGTTAAAACTATACACCATATTCTAGTAACAAACACTTTTCTTTTCAAAACAAATTTAAATCCTAGTCCCTTATGTAATCTGTGTAATATGGAAAGAGAAACTATAGTTAATTGTTTATGGGAATGTCAAGAAGTGCAGGGACTACTGCAGAGACTTTAAACTCTTTGTGACATTCTTCTAATCCCTGTTTTAATAAATAAAGAATCGTTACTTTTTGGAATATTATCACCACGAGCGAGTACTGTTGATAATGAGATTTTAATTCTTATCAAACACTATATATATAAGACTAGATGTCTTCACAAATCTTTGAGTCTCAATGCACTTATCAATGTCATCAAAGACCATTTCCTTGTTCAGAACTATGTTAACAATAGTAAAAACAGTTACATAAGAAGGAAATTTGAAATTGATTGGAGAAAATGGAAACCTATCCTGGAATTATAACCTGTCATCCTATAAATATGTATTTTTTCCTGAATCTCAAGCCTTGTCTTTGCCATTTTTCTCTTATTCTTTAAATTACTTATGTACTTCTGAATAAAGTAAAACTATTTACATGTATGTGCATTATTATGGGACCTCTCTCTCTCTCTCTCTCTCTCTCTATCTCTCTCTCTCTCTCTCTCTCTACAAGTCTGTTTGTATGGTGTGTGTGTGTGTGAGGTGTACAAGTGTGTGTGAGGTGTATGTTTATCAGAATATATGGTGGGTATATAAGAACATACATACATTGATGGTAGCATTGATGATGATGATGATGATGTATTGAAAATTATGATTTTGCATTAATGGTGATGAAGATTTATTGATGAGGAGTATGATTGGTATATTGATGATTGTTGAGGATGCATGATGATGATGATGATGATGATGATGATGATGATGATGATGATGATAATAGATTGATGATGATGTTGATGATGATGATGTATTAAGATGATAATGGTGTATTACTATTGATGGTGATTGACAAGGCTGATGATGATATTCAGTCACGATGAGGATGGTGATGATGAAAGGTATGACGATGCAAGGGACAAACCATGCAAATGGGAATTGTATGAATGTGGGTGTATGTGGTGTTTATGTATTTATGTAATAAAATGTCTTTAAAAATAAACAAATTATAAAAAAAAAAAAAAAAAAAAAAATTGGTTGATTTGGATACACTTTTTGCGGATAGTCTGTCTTTGCGTATTGTAGAGTTATCTTCTCTTGGGAGCAGGGATTGATTGTTACGTCACTTGTTTGGGAGAGTAAAGTCATCAATTTTTGAGAAAACGAAGTAATTATCTCACACAACCCAATGACGTAAAAATCAATACCTGCTCCCAAGAGAAGATAACTCTGAAATACGCAAAAACGGAATAGACTCTTAAAGAACAAAAGAACTTGTACAAAGCAGATGTGATTGATATGCAAAAACGAGGTTTTGTGGACATAAAACACAGGAACACCATCACTGATGACGATATGAAGAAGCTGTTCGGTAACCCGATCGTCGATTTCAACAATTTAATTGTTATCTAACGGCGATGAAATTAGGCAATGTTTATAACACTAACTTTATTGTTAAAGCTTCACTGTTATATTTGTTGATGAATATACAACATTTGTTACAAATTTAAAAACTTTCTTAATTATTGACTTTCGGTATAATGAAATAAATACTACATCCATTTGTGTGACAGTGATACCTTCGGGGTGACCCTAGGCACTTATATAGTGTATATATACTGTACGGCAAAATTAAGTATATACTTTTATAGTAAATGTATTGTTGCCAAATGAAACGTTCATTGCAAAACCATTGTTACATTAGTGGAATTTCATCATACCCAGGTAAAACAAAACCCGCAGTAAATGTAGGACAATAAGTTCAGACATTGGCTTCCATACATGTGATACACTGAGCGCGTTTACACGACACACGCGTGTGCAAAATGTGCCATGTTGCCTCGGTAAGCTTCCCTTGCAAAGGCTGTCAGGTTTAAATGTGACGGCATTATGGCTAGACTTTCAATAATAGATAGAAATTGCGCGATAGGGATGCTACAAGCTGGGGCAAATGAACGTCATATGGTGCATAGGATAAATTGTACAAGATGTACGGTTAAGTGCTTATGGCAGCATTTTCAACTAGTACGACATGCCTACCAACTCACTGGAGCTGGTCGTCGACGTGAAATGTCACCACGTCAGGATCGTTACATCCTTAATCGAGAAATGGCATCGATTCTTAACGTCGTTTAGTCTTGTCCATGATAAAACGCTGTGTGGCAGTAGTAATTATTATACCTCTACTTTATTTACTCTATATAAAAGTAATTGCTTAAATCGAATATATCCCCACTTTTGCCTGACTGTGTTTTAGTCCTGTGTGTTAGTCTGGGAATTAAAACACACCTACACTCGGGTGTTTCGCCGAGCCAATCAGGCGGTAGGTGGGCGGAGCTTGTTACCGAACACGGAAGCGACGCGCGAGGTGGGCGGAGCTTGCTACCGAACTCGGAAGCATTTGGCTCCATTGCCATCAAAGGGGGAGTTGGGTCGTGAAGCTATACAGCTTATGGTTTACAAATATTTTCAAGTTAAAACTATCTCTGCAGTGCGTATCGGTATAATAAAACGGTTAAAGTATGGGGTTGAGGGATATAGCAAGTTTCTGGTGTCCCTTGACCATGCCTATTTCCCTCGGCTTCGCCTCGGGAAAAATACCTGGTCTTCGGACACCAGAAACTTGCTATTCCTCAACCCCATACTTTAACTGTATAACAACAATGGCGGACACACAAGATATTGAATTCAATAGTGTGTGTTAGCTATGTATAATTGTGACGCTAAAATCATGTGGAAAATTGAAATGACCCCTACGTCATTTTGTAAGACTGTATGCCTTAATTGAATGTATGCCTTTTTGGTTGTTGACGGCAGTCCTTAATCAAATTTCACAGTTACGATTTAAAACGATTTTATCATGATGATATACAATTATTTGATGCTTTTTATTGAGTGTATACTTAATTTTGTCGATCAATATATATCTAGATGTATATATGTGATGCTCTTTTATGATTAACTGTACATAAATATCTAGGTATTTGTGTAGTCCGAATTATTCTGACGTTTTATCGACTTTTTAGGTCACCTGAGACAAAGTTTCAAGTGACCTATTGCGATCGCCTTTTGTCCGTCGTCGTCCGTCGTCCGTCGTGCGTCCGTAAACAATTTACATTTTCGACTTCTTCTCCAAAACCCCTGAACTAATTTCAATGAGATTTTGCAGGGACCTTCCATGGACAAAGGTCAACAAAACTAGTGGCCGGGTTAGTCCCAAGCCCTCAGGGGCCTGAGGGGCGGGGACAAAAAAGGACAAATTGACTAAAATTTTAAAAATCTTCTTCTCCAAAACCCCTGACTCAAATTTCAAAGAAATTTTGCAGGGACCTTCCATAGACAAAGGTCAACAAAAATAGTGGCCGGTTTAGTCCCAAGCCCCCAGGGGCCTGAGGGGCGGGGCCAAAAGGGTCAAATTGACTAAAATTTTAAAAATCTTCTTCTCCAAAACCCCTGAACTAATTTCAAAGAAATTTTGCAGGGACCTTCCATGGACAAAGGTCAACAAATATAGTGGCCGGTTTAGTCCCAAGCCCCCAGGGTTTGAGGGGGGGGGCCAAAAAGGGTCAAATTGACTAAAATTTCAAAAATCTTCTTTTCAAGACCTAGATATGGTAGAATCAAATACTCTTCATAGATGGAAGGGTCTTCAGGTGCTTTGCCAAAATTGTGAATTTCTTGGCCCTGGGGTCTAACGTTTCCCCCTGGGGAGGGGGTAAACTTTACTATAGTTTATGCAGGGCAATCACATTTTGGACCAACATTTGTTTAATTTCCATTGGAAATAATTCAACTTGGGTTAGCATTATCAGTATTAGGTAGCAGTTTGATAGTATGCACATATGAGCCCTGATTGACCCCCAGGGGCTGATGGTGGGGGCAAAAAAGGGTTGAATTGACTGAAATTTCAAAAATATTCTTCTCAAGACCCAGATATGGTAAATCAAATGCTCTTCATAGATGGAAGGGTCTGAAGGTGCTTTACCGAAATTTTGAATTTCATAACCCTGAGGTCTCACGTTTCCCCCTGGAGAGGGGGTAAACTTTACTATAGTTTATATATGGAAATCACATTTTGGACCAACATTTGTTTACTTTCCATTGGATGTAATTCAACTTGGGTTAGCATTATCAGTATTAGGTAGCAGTTTGATAGTATGCACATATGAGCCCTGACTGACCCCCAGGGGCTGATGGGTGGGGCAAAAAATGGTCGAATTTACTGAAATTTCAAAAATCTTGTTCTCAAGACCCAGATATGGTAGAATCAAATACTCTTCATAGATGAAAGGGTCGTAAGGTTTATGACTCTAGGGTCTCACGATTATCCCCTGGGGAAGGGGGGGGGGGGGAGCAAAAATTTATTATGGTTTATAATGGCAAATGATACTTTGAATATTACATGTTTATAACTTGATTGGAATTGTAACCTTGAGTTGACAGTTTGATACTTTGAACATTTTGAGCCAGTCCTACCCCCAAGGGCTGTAGGGTTGGGCTCAAAGGAGTCAGTGTGCTAAAAGTTCTTCATTTTTCTTGTTTAGAATCAGAGGTGCTAGTTTCAAATACTTTTTAGTCTGAAATCTGTATGCTAGATATTGAATAAGGTGGTTTAATTGTTTTTTGTCGCTTTGAATAATATTTCTGTTCATGTTAAAAACAAAATCAACTCTCTGTATTAATATATCAGGTGACCGTTAAGGCCCATGGGCCTCTTGTTTTATACCGGTCTGTCGTCGATTAACGTCAGAACTCCGGCCCTCTATAATATGTGGGAAATAAGCGACCCGCGCCCGGGTCGCACTTCAAACTGATATTTTAGAAACAAATCGTCACTTTCAAACACATGTCGCACATGGATCTAAAGTGTATATATATATCTAGGTGTACGTGATACCTTCATGTAGTTGTATATGTGATATACAATTTTTATTTCATTTTGATAGATATATGTTTCTATATTATGTAATATTACTATTTTATCTATATAGTATTTAGTTTTGTGTGATGTACCAGTATACCTTTTAACTCGATAAATATCTAGTTGTATGTGATGAACTATTTGTTATTTCATATAGATATACTTCTAATTTTATGTGGTGTACTACAAATTAGTTGATCTAGATAAATATCGACTAGTTTTTATTAAGATGAATGTCTAGGTGTAGGTGATTTACCATAAGGTATTTATCGAGATAAATATGTAGTTATGTATATGTTATACTATTGATCTAGATAAGGATATCGTTGTATGTGATGTACTATTATGGTTTTATGTAAAAAATATATCTACTTATATATACTATGATTTGGTTATCTAGATCAATAATGTTATGTATGTGGTGCACTTTTTTGATATTATCTTTATAAGTTTCAAGTTGTATGTTGTGCACAATTACCATCGTATGTAGATAAATATCTAGGTGTTTGTGATATAATGTTGTTATAGTATCAAGATTAAATTAAAAGAGCTTATACGATACATTAAAACGATCTTATTAAAAAAAAACACCAGGTGTATGTGCTGAACGGTTGTACAAATTATCACGATACACATCTTGATATCAAAAGTTATCCTTAAATTCATCACGAGTTAAGACATGTATCAAATCCTTACGTGTAGAAATATTATCTTGGTGAGCTATAGATTGTATGTTTTTGCATGCAATGCACCTAAAACCTCAACAAAAAGCTGAGTACGGTGGAACGGAGGGTACCTACCTTTTGATTATTACTGCAGTAACAACTAGAACGGACACAAACCCAGCTCCAACAACGGCAAGTATGATCCATAGGACTACAACAAAAAATAAAAACAAACACAATAAACGAATATCTATAGGATAAAAACAAAATTACTCAATCCGTATATTTATACATCTACAACAAAATTACAGAACCTGGAATTGTCAAGAATCTCGAAATATCTATAACTCACATCACCAGAATTGCAAAACCCGTGTATTTATAGTACTACACAAAAACTGCAAAGCTCGTACATCTATAGGTTTAATCCGAAATTATAAAACGCGCATACCTACATAACTATAACGGAATTATGAAACGCTTTGCGACGACCTACAAACTAGGTTGTGATAGAGCGGTATATAATAACCTCGAATAATAATTATTATTATTTAATTAAAAAAAAAGGTTATCAAGAAAACAAAACCGGAATTGCAAAACCGGTATAATCTCTAAAGGGCTACATAGGAAGTACAAAACCAGTGCATTTATGTACAATGAAGTTACTACGGGAAAACAAAAACTATAGGGACACAACAGAATTACACAACACGTATATTTCTTGGACTAGAACAGAATTACACAATACGTATATCACTAGGGCTAGAACAGAATTACACAACACGTTTATATCTAGGGCTAGAACAGAATTACACAACACGTATATCTATAGGGCTAGAACAGAATTACACAACACGTATATCTCTAGGGCTAGAATAGAGTTACACAACACGTATATCACTAGGGCTAGAACAGAATTACACAACACGTTTATCTCTTGGGCTAGAACAGAATTACACAACACGTATATCTCTAGGTCTAGAATAGAATTACACAACACGTATATCACTAGGGATAGAACAGAATTACACAACACGTTTATCTCTTGGGCTAGAACAGAATTACACAACACGTATATCTCTAGGGCTAGAATAGAATTACACAACACGTATATCACTAGGGCTAGAACAGAATTACACAACACGTTTATCTCTTGGGCTAGAACATAATTTCACAACACGTATATCTATAGGGCTAGAACAGAATTAAACAATACGCATATCCCTTGGCCTAAAATAGAATTACACAACACGTTTATCTCTAGGACTAGAAAAGAATTACACAACACGTATATCACTAGGGCTAGAACAGAACTACACAACACGTTTATCTCTAGGGCTAGAATAGAATTACACAACACGTATATCTCTTGAGCTAGAACATAATTACACAATACGCATATCCCTTGGCCTAGAACAGAATTACACAACACGTTTATCTCTAGGGCTAGAACATCTAGAACAGAATTACATATCAGAATTACACAAACATAATTACACAATACGCATATCCCTTGGCCTAGAACAGAATTACACAACACGTTTATCTCTAGGGCTAGAACATAATTACACAACACGTTTATATCTAGGGCTAGAACATAATTAAACAACACGTTTATATCTAGGACTAGAACATAGTTAAACAGCACGTATATATCTTGGGCTAGAACAGAATTACACAAAACGTATAGGGCTAGAACAGAATTACACAACACGTATATTTCTTGGGCTAGAACAGAATTACACAACACGTATATCTCAAGGGCTAGACAAGAATTACACAACACGTTTATCTCTATGGTAGAACATAATTACACAACACGTTTATATCTAGGGCTAGAACAGAATTACACAACACGTATATATCTAGGGCTAGAACAGAATTATACAACACGTATATATCTAGGGCTTGAACAGAATTCAACACCAAGTATATCTCTTGGGCTATAACAGAATTACACAACACGTATAGGACTAGAACAGAATTACACAACACGTATATATCTAGGGCTAGAACAGAATTACACAACACGTATATCTCAAGGGCTAGACAAGAATTACACAACACGTTTATCTCTATGGTAGAACATAATTACACAACACGTTTATATCTAGGGCTAGAACAGAATTACACAACAAGTATATATCTAGGGCTAGAACAGAATTACACAACACGTATATCTCTAGGGTTAGAACAGAATTACACAGTACGTATATCTCTTAGGCTAGAACAGAATACCACAATAGGGATATCCCTTGGACTAGAACAGAATTACACAACATGTTTATCTCTTGGGTTAGAACATAATTTCACAACACGTTTATATCTAGGACTAGAACATAATTAAACAGCACGT
>NW_018408650.1:16285-23409 GCF_002113885.1 Mizuhopecten yessoensis
TGACTCGAACAGAATTACAGAACACGTTTATAGCTAGCACTAGAACAGAATTACACAACACACTTATATCTAGGGCTAGAACAGAATTACACAACACGTATATATCTAGGGCTAGCACAGAATTACACAACACGTATATCACTAGGGCTAGAACATAATTACACAAAACGTATATCCCTTGGCCTAGAACAGAATTACACAACACGTTTATCTCTTGGGCTAGAACATAATTACTCAACACGTATATCTCTTGAGCTAGAACATAATTACACAATACGCATATCCCTTGGCCTAGAATAGAATCACACAACACGTTTATATCAAGGGCTAGAACATAATTAAACCGCACGTATATCTCTAGGGCTCGAAAAGAATTATACAACACGTATATCTCTTGGGCTAGAACATAATTTCACAACACGTATATATCTAGGGCTAGAACATAATTAAACAACACGTATATATCTAGGGCTTGAACAGAATTCAACAGCAAGTATATCTCTTGGGCTATAACATAATTACACAACACGTATAGGACTATAACAGAATTACACGACACGTATATCTCTTGGGCTGAAACATAATTTCACAACACGATTATATCTAGGGATAGAATAGAATTACACAACATGTATATCCCTTGGGCTAAAACAGAATTACACATCACGTATATCTCTAGTGGTAGATCAAAATTACACAACACGTTTATCTCTAGGGCTAGAACAGAATTACACAACATGTATATTCATTGGGCTAGAACATATTTTCACAACACGTATATATCTAGGGCTAGAACATAATAAAACAACACGTATATATCTAGGGCTTGAACAGAATTCAACAGCAAGTATATCTTTTGGGCTATAACAGAATTACACAACACGTATAGGACTAGAACAGAATTACACAACACGTTTTTATTTAGGGCTAGAACAGAATTACACAACACGTATATATCTAGGGCTAGAACAGAATTACACACAACGTATAACTCTAGCGCTAGAACAGAATTACACCACACGTTTATCTCTAGGGATAGAATAGAATTACACGACATGTATATCCCTTGGGCTAAAACAGAATTACACATCACGTATATCTCTGGTGGTAGATCAGAATTACACAACACGTTTATATCTAGGGCTAGAACATAATTCAACAGCAAGTATATCTCTTGGGCTATAACAGAATTACACAACACGTATAGGACTAGAACAGAATTACAGAACACGTTTATATCTAGCACTAAAACAGAATTACACAACACGTATATATTTAGGTCTAGAACAGAATTAAACAACTCGTATATCTCTAGGGCTAGACCAGAATTACACAACACGTATATATTTAGGTCTAGAACAGAATTAAACAACTCGTATATCTCTAGGGGTAGACCAGAATTACACAACACGTATAACTCTAGCGCTAGAACAGAATTACACAACACATTTATCTCTAGGGATAGAACAGAATTACACAACATGTATATCACTTGGGCTAGAACAGAATTACACAACACGTTTATATCTAGGGCTAGAACATAATTAAACAACACGTATATCTCTATGGCTTGAAAACAAATTATACAACACGTTTATCTCTTGGGCTAGAACATAATTTCACAACACGTTTATACCTAGGGCTATAACATAAATAAACAACACGTATATCTCTAGGGCTAGAATAGAATTATACAACACGTATATCACTAGGGCTAAAACAGAATTACACAACACGTTTATCTCTAGGGCTAGAACCGAATTACACAACACGTATATCACTAGGGCTATAACATAATTACACAATACGCATATCCCTTGGCCTAGAACAGAATTACACAACACGTTTATGTCTTGGGCTAGAACATAATTACACAATACGCATATCCCTTGGCCTAGAATAGAATTACACAACACGTTTATATCTAGGGCTAGAACATAAATAAACAACACGTATATCTCTAGGACTTGAAAAGAATTAAACAACACGTTTATCTCTTGGGCTAGATCATAATTTCACAACACGGATATACCTAGGGCTATAACATAATTAAACAACACGTATATCTCTAAGGCTAGAACAGAATTATACAACACGTTTATCTCTTGGGCTAGAACATAATTTCACAACACGTATATACCTAGGGCTAGAACATAATTAAACAACACGTATATCTCTATGGCTTGAAAAGAATTATACAACACGTTTATCTCTTGGGCTAGAACATAATTTCACAACACGTATATACCTAGGGCTAGAACATAATTAAACAACACGTATATCTCTATGGCTTGAAAAGAATTATACAACACGTTTATCTCTTGGGCTAGAACATAATTTCACAACACGTATATACCTAGGGCTAGAACATAATTAAACAACACGTATATCTCTATGGCTTGAAAAGAATTATACAACACGTTTATCTCTTGGGCTAGAACATAATTTCACAACACGTATATACCTAGGGCTAGAACATAATTAAACAACACGTATATCTCTAGGGCTAGAATAGAATTATACAACACGTATATCACTAGGGCTAGAACAGAATTACACAACACGTTTATCTCTAGGGCTAGAACAGAATTGCACAACACGTATAACTTTAGCGCTAAACAGAATTACACAACACATTAATTTCTAGGATAGAACAGAATTACACAACATGTGTATCCCTTCGGCTAAACCAGAATTACACAACACCTATATCTCTTGGGCTTTAACAGAATTACTCAACACGTTTATATCTAGAGCTTAAGCAGAATTATACAACACGTTTATAGCTAGGGCTAGAACAGAATTACACAACACGTGTATATCTAGGGCTAGACAAGAATTACACAAAACGTATATCTCTAGAGGTAGATCAGAATCACACAACACGTTTATCTCTAGGGCAAGAACAGAATTACACAACACGTATATCTCTTTGGCTAGAACATTATTGAACAACAGGTTATCTCTTGGGCTAGAACAGAATTACAAAAGACGTATATCTCTAGAGCTAGAACAGAATTACACAACATGTATATCTCTTGGGGTAGAACATTATTGAACAACACGTTTATCTCTCGCGCTAGAACAAAATTACAGAACACGTATATCTCTAGGGCTTGAACAGAAGTCAACAGCCCATATATCTCGTGGTCTTGAACAGAAGTCAACAGCCCGTATATCTCTTTGGCTAGAACATAATTACACAACACGTATAGGGCTAGAACACAATAACACGACACGTATATCTCTAGGGCAAGAACAGAATTACACAACACGTATATCTCTTTGGCTAGAACATTATTGAACAACAGGTTATCTCTTGGGCTAGAACAGAATTACAAAAGACGTATAACTCTAGAGCTAGAACAGAATTACACAACAAGTATATCTCTAGGGCTAGAACAGAATTGCACAACACGTATAACTTTAGCGCTAAACAGAATTACACAACACATTAATTTCTAGGATAGAACAGAATTACACAACATGTGTATCCCTTCGGCTAAACCAGAATTACACAACACCTATATCTCTCGGGCTAAAACAAAATTACACAACACGTATAACTCTAGAGCTAAAGAGAATTACACAATACATTTATCTCTAGGGATAGAACAGAATTACACAACATGTGTATCCCTTCGGCTAGAACAGAATTACACAACCGGAAAGGACTAGAACAGAATTACACAACACTTATATCCATTGGGCTAGAACAGAATTACATAACATGTATATCTCTTGGGGTAAAACATTATTGAACAACACGTTTATCTCTGGCGCTAGAACAGAATTACAGAACACGTATATCTCTAGGGCTTGAACAGAAGTCAACAGCCCGTATATCTCGTTGGCTTGAAGAGAAGTCAACAGCCCGTATATCTCTTGGGCTAGAACATAATTACACAACACGTATAGGGCTAGAACATAATAACACGACACGTATATCTCTTGGGCTGAAACATAATTTCACAACACGTTTATATCTAGGGCTAAAACATAATTAAACAGCACGTACATCTCGAGGGCTTGAACAGATGTCAACAGCACATATATATCTTGGGCTAGAACATAATTACACAACACGTGTATATATAGGGCTAGAACATAATCAAACAACACGTATATATCTATTGCTAAACAAGAATTACACAACACGTATATCTCTAGGGCTAGAACAGAATTACACAACACGTTTAGGACTATTACATAATTACACAACTCGTATATCCATTGGGCTAGAACAGAATTACATAACACGTATATCTATAGGGCTAGAACAGAATAACACAACACGTATATCTATAGGGCTAGAACAGAATTACACAACACGTATATCTCTTGGGCTAGAACAGAATTACAAAACACGTTGATAGCTAGGGCTAAAACATAATTAAACAGCACGTACATCTCGAGGGCTTGAACAGAATTCAACATCACGTATATCTCTTGGGCTACAACAGAATTACCCAAAACGAATAGGGAGAGAACAGATTTACACAACACATATATATCTTGGGCTTTAACAGAATTACACAACACGTTTATATCTAGGGCTAGAACAGAATTATACAACACGTTTATATCTAGAGCTAGAACAGAATTACACAACACGTATATATATTGGGCTAGAACATTATTGAACAACACGTATATTTCTTGGGCTTATACAGAAGTCAACAGTACGTATATCTCTTGGGCTTTAACAGAATTACACAACACGTTTATATCTAGAGCTTAAACAGAATTATACAACACGTTTATAGCTATGGCTAGAACAGAATTACACAACACGTGTATATCTAGGGCTAGACAAGAATTACACAAAACGTATATCTCTAGAGGTAGATCAGAATCACACAACACGTTTATCTCTAGGGCAAGAACAGAATTACACAACACGTATATCTCTTTGGCTAGAACATTATTGAACAACAGGTTATCTCTTGGGCAAGAACAGAATTACAAAAGACGTATATCTCTAGAGCTAGAACAGAATTACACAACACGTATATCTCTAGGGCTAAAACAAAATTACACAACACGTATAACTCTAGGGCTAGAACAGAATTGCACAACACGTATAACTTTAGCGCTTAACAGAATTACACAACACATTTATCTCTAGGGATAGGACAGAATTGCACAACACGTATAACTTTAGCGCTAAACAGAATTACACAACACATTTATCTCTAGGGATAGAACAGAATTACACAACATGTGTATCCCTTCGGCTAGAACAGAATTACACAACCGTAATGGACTAGAACAGAATTACACAACACTTATATCCATTGGGCTAGAACAGAATTACAAAACATGTATATCTCTTGGGGTAGAACATTATTGAACAACACGTTTATCTCTCGCGCTAGAACAGAATTACAGAACACGTATATCTCTAGGGCTTGAACAGAAGTCAACAGCCCATATATCTCGTGGGCTTGAACAGAAGGCAACAGCCCGTATATCTCTTGGGCTAGAACATAATTACACAACACGTATAGGGCTAGAACATAATAACACGACACGTATATCTCTAGGGCAAGATCAGAATTACACAACACGTATACCTCTTTGGCTAGAACATTATTGAACAACAGGTTATCTCTTGGGCTAGAACAGAATTACAAAAGACGTATATCTCTAGAGCTAGAACAGAATTACACAACAAGTATATCTCTAGGGCAAGAACAGAATTGCACAACACGTATAACTTTAGCGCTTAACAGAATTACACAACACATTAATTTCTAGGATAGAACAGAATTACACAACATGTGTATCCCTTCGGCTAAACCAGAATTACACAACACGTATATCTCTAGGGCTAAAACAAAATTACACAACACGTATAACTCTAGAGCTAAACAGAATTACACAATACATTTATCTCTAGGGATAGAACAGAATTACACAACCGGAAAGGACTAGAACAGAATTACACAACACTTATATCCATTGGGCTAGAACGGAATTACATAACATGTATATCTCTTGGGGTAGAACATTATTGAACAACACGTTTATCTCTCGAGCTAGAACAGAATTACAGAACACGTATATCTCTAGGGATTGAACAGAAGTCAACAGCCCGTATATCTCTTGGGCTAGAACATAATTACACAACACGTATAGGGCTAGAACATAATAACACGACACGTATATCTCTTTGGCTGAAACATAATTTTACAACACGTATATCTCTAGGGCTAAATCAGAATTACAAAACACGTATATCTCTTTGGCTGGAACAGAATTACAAAATACGTATATTCCTTGGCCTAGAATAGAATTACACAACACGTGTATCTCTTGGGCTAGAACATAATCACACAACACGTATATCTCTGGGGCTAGAACGGAATTACACAAAACGTGTAGGGCTAGAACATAATTACACAACACGTATATCTCTTGGTCTAGAACAAAATTACACAAGAAGTTTATATCTAGGGCTAGTTCAGAATTACTAAACACGTATATCTCTGGGGCTAGAACAGAATTATACAACACGTTTATATCTAGGGCTAAAACAGAATAACATAACACGTAAATCTCTTTTCTAGAACAATATTGAACAAAACGTTTATCTCTTGGGCTAGAACAGATTTACACAACATGTATATTTCTTAGGCTAGAACAGAATTGCACAACACGTATATCTCTAGGGCTTGAACAGAAGTCAACAGCACGTATATCTCTTGGATTAGAACAAAATTACACAACACGTATATGGTTAGAACATAATTACAGGACACGTATATCTCTTGGGCTAGAACAAAAGTACACAACCCGTTTATATCTAGGGCTAGAACAGAATTACACAACACGTGTATATATAGGGCTAGAACATAATCAAACAACACGTATATATCTATTGCTAAACAACAATTACACAACACGTATATCTCTAGGGCTAGAACAGAATTATACAACACGTATATATCTAGGGCTTGAACAGAAGTCAACAGCACGTATATCTTTTGGGTTTTAACAGAATTACACAACACGTTTATATCTAGAGCTAAAACAGAATTATACAACACGTTTATAGCTAGGGCTAGAACAGAATTACACAACACATGTATATCTAGGGCTAGAACAGAATTACACAACAC
>NW_018408650.1:29699-30600 GCF_002113885.1 Mizuhopecten yessoensis
ACGTTTATATCTAGGGCTAGTTCAGAATTACTAAACACGTATATCTCTGGGGCTAGAACAGAATTATACAACACGTTTATATCTAGGGCTAGAACAGAATAACATAACACGTATATCCCTTTCTAGAACAATATTGAACAAAACGTTTATCTCTTGGGCTAGAACAGATTTACACAACATGCATATTTCTTAGGCTAGAATAGAATTGCACAACACGTATATCTCTAGGGCTTGAACAGAAGTCAACAGCACGTATATCTCTTGGATTAGAACAAAATTACACAACACGTATAGGGCTAGAACATAATTACAGGACACGTATATCTCTTTGGCTAGAACAAAAGTACACAACCCGTTGATATATAGGGCTAGAACAGAATTACACAACACGTGTATATCTAGGGCTAGAACATCATCAAACAACACGTATATATATAGAGTTAGACAAAAAATACACAACACGTTTATATCTTGGGCTAGAACAGAATTACACTACACGTATATATCTAGGGCTAGAACAAAAATACACAACACATTTATCTCTAGGGATAGAACAGAATTACACAACATGTATATCCCTTGGGCTAGAACAAAATTTCACAATAAGTGTATATCTAGGGCTAGAACATAATAAAACAGCACTTACATCTCGAGGGCTAGAACAGAATTACACAACACGTAAAGGACTAAAACATAATTACACAACTCGTATATCTCTAGGGCTAGAACAGAATTACACAAGACGTTTATATCTAGGGCTAGAACAGAATTACACAACACGTATATCTCTAGGACTAGAACAGAATTATACAACACGTTTATATCTAGGGCTGGAACAGAATAACATAACACGTATATCTCTTTTCTAGAACAATATTGAACAAAACGTTTATCTCTTGGG
>NW_018408651.1:0-4834 GCF_002113885.1 Mizuhopecten yessoensis
CACCTCATCACTATTGTCCTCTGTTTTGATGTAAATATTATACACTTCATCACTATTGTCCACTGTTTTGATGTAACTATTATACACCTTATCACTAATGTCCACTGTTTTGATGTAAATATTATACACCTCATCACTTTTGTCCACTGTTTTGATGTAAATATGATACACCTCATCACTATTGTCCACTGTTTTCCCGTTAAATAGGTTAGATACCTCATGTATTTTTAGTGAATCTGTAGGTAGTTTATATCGCAATGTAGTTGTATTACAGTATAAGTGGTATTGATGGTCGAAGATGCAGATAAAACCTTTATAATGATACGTGTTTACACATTTTGGCTATAACACATAACGTATTTGTAAACTAGTGTTTCGTGCTGAAAACTTATTGTTAACTGTTAACTGGATAACTAGCAGACTTTATTCCCTTGTGACCTTAACTAATCTTCGTAGTTCGGTTTTTCGTGTTAACGGAAAAAGGATCAATCGGTACATATGTTCATCAGCAAGGAATAATTAGCGAACCAAACACTAGAAAAAGGAAGAAAAGAAATAAATTGTACATAAGGCAAACAACAATTAATATGACTGCGGAAATCTAATCGTAATTCCTGAAGCTACAGTGTTGTTTGTCACGGTGCCGTACATCAGCTAAGACGAATCATACCAATCCTTATCTTAACTTACACGAATGAAAATTAAAACTTCTCAGCGCCAAATACTACATCACACGATTTTCCTTATTTCTTATTTAACCATATAGATGTTTAAAAAAAATTTATCAGTAGAGTGTGAAAGGCTACAAAAAACAACAACCATGAGAATAGCGCAGCGTCAACTTAACCGCTATCCGAACTCAAAATCGATATAACTAGGACAAAAAATGAACATCAAAGAAAAGATTTACAACGAGACCATGAAATGGTACAAGAATAAGACCAATTGCTCCTGGTAACGGTTATACTGGTGTACTGCTGGACGTAATTAATGGCTGTGTTAAAGGTAAGCTCAATATAATGGGCGTATGGCGTAGAAAATAATAACAAAAACAAACATGTCAACCGGTGCAGGGTATGGCACCGCGGACTGTGTACACAATGCCGTGTCACTTAAATAAAACACAACTGTTGCATAAAATAGACATTTAAAAGGAGGAAATCAATACTGATACCTTCCCATAGATCGGTGGTTGAGTCCTTAGATGACATGGCTGACATTATGTCAATTATTTCAGTCAGACTAGCGATGTCATGTTTTAATTCATGGTATACGTTATATTTGTTTCATAGCGAATAATTCCAGCTGAGTATATGAAATAAAGCCTTATGTTTTTATGTCTTCTCAGCTAGTTTGACGGTCTCCTCATAATACTCAGCAGGTACAGGCAATATGCGTCGGCAAAATTGCAGTGCATTTTCGCTTTGGATTCCAGGAGTGAACAAGTCGAAACAACAGGCTTTCATAATACCTGTTAACGAATCGAAGAGTGAAAAAAAGTTATTTAATTGGTGAAGTAACGGGAATTCACCAACGTTATCAAGTGCAAATAAAATAAAATAAGTTGACAGCAGGAATATAAGAATCTTTCAAACATGCCTAATTACCCTTTTCTGCAGGAATATACAATTGTTCACGCCCCGAATACGATTTTAGCATCCAACAATGTGTCTGCCATTGGGAAGCAACGATTTGTATATTAAAATGAATATGTAATATATCTGAGGCGTTATTTGTACGAATCTTCCTGGTCATTCAATAAAGACCTACAGGAACCCAAGGTAGAGAGTAGACACCGGTATATGTGGAAGGTATAAAAGGTGTAAGAGTAGTAAAACACATGTATTGTAGATGTTGTTATTTGTGTGTGTAACGTGATATAGTGATATTGATGAATGCCCCGAGACACGGAACGTACATTCAGTGACAGGGGAATCAATCGTCGAATATGACACTGCATTGCGGACAATCATGTTATCATGTGTAATTATTGGATGCAGCTGGACAATGTGACCATTAGATAGAAGCCCATACGTTTTATACTCTGTCAAACGTTCTCTGATTACCTATAGTGTGCAGCCCTAGGATTTTGGTGATGGAAATTCTAAGAGCACTCAAGACTTTTTTCTCCTAAAGGTTGATTTGAGTGGTGGGAAAGCAATGCTATCAGCATTGCACTCTTTCAACATTTATGAAGCAAAGCTGTTCGTATTGACAAAATAGTACATGTATATAAAACTTCAATGATGATCAGACTAGAACTGTAAGTCAAAGACAAACTCAATATTTCTGTTCATCAATATGTATGCTTTTTCTTCTGTTTAAAGTAAAAAAACAAAACGGTAAGCTTAAGGCCAATTTAGGCTATACCTCTGTAACATGCCAAATTATGTATTCGAGTGATTAAGTCTAACAATTTGTTTTTACTGAAGAGATTCAGATAATATTTTATCCAAGACGGAGGAACGAAATAGTAAACTGGTTCCAGTATACATTGTTAGAGAAAACAACAATACGACTTTTAGTCCTTGATATTTCATTATCAGTGTTGTTATGACATCATGTGTGCAAGTTGTAAAATTATATATTTTCATCCGAAGACTGAAAAATTGGATGGAATCATTGTACGCGGTTAAATGATCATGGTAAACTCAGTATAACTTATATAAACTCGGTATAACTTATATAAACTCGGTTTCTACCACAATAGGTGGGTGTTATTCAACTCCCAAGGCATCAATTAATCATTACAACTGTTGTATAACATATTGTTTATACCACACGTGGTATAAACTCTAAACGCGTTTTGATTGGCTGACACGGTGAACTTTGACCGGGAATCCTTTTGAATGGACAATTTGGCGGGAAAGCCGCTTCACGCGGTGGCAGAAATGACGAAACACAGAAAGTAGTTCGTCATTGTTTTTGTGATAATAAATTTCTTATGTTGTTTTCTATAAATTTATTGCTTTGAAGACAATAAATTTATAACGTACTTGTTATGATTTGTAATAAGTCATAATATTTCCACATATTCCTGAAATTGTATTTTTTGCATATTAATTAGCGGCATTTTACTACAGGTCATATCCTTACGCCCCATCAGATATCGTAAACAAAACACATATGAATACAGAACATTTCAATTTCCTCGGAATATTTTTTATTGTGGTAGAAACAGGTCACACAAACTCGTGGTTGTTGTATATGGTATTTATTTCACTCTCGTTAGTTATTTTTTAAAAGTTACAAAAAAAACGAGCTTTAGCGAGCGTTTTTTGTAACTTTTGAAAAATAACTAACGAGTGTGAAAGAAATACCATATACAACAACCACTCGTTGTGTAACCTCTATATAACTTATATAAACTCGGTATAACTTATATAAACTCGGTATAACTCAATGATGAAAACGAAGTTATAATTGGTTTTTCGAGTATTGGGCCGACGGAGCAGCACGCCTACGTTACACTGGCAGTTGTTTTTATATCAAATGTTCGGGATAAAAAGCCTCCATTGATTCAACGTTGCTAAATCAGATATAACATGTGAAGAGAGAGGGAAAAGTTTTAGGTGTAAGCGTTTTATTATCAAACTTTACGGAACACGTGTCAGAAATCTGTAGCAAAGCCTTTCAACAATTAGCAGTTTAAAAAGGATTGGTCATAATCTCCTGCCCAAAGCTACAAAATATAAATCTATAAGTCTTTCACATGTTATAATAACCCCTGGTGTTGCATGTTTGTAGCCATTCGGCAACTAGTTAAGTAGAGAAAATACAAAAATTGGGCTTGAATCTTGAGCTAAAGCATTTCAGTTATACTTTCAAAGTACAGAGAATGATGTCAATATCACGTTAAGTTATTTAAGTCGTTAATTATACTGCTCCTGATTATATACTTAGCATCATTAAGAAAAGAAGTTTTTGATGAATTCAGATAAGAAGGAAAAGTACATCTTCTGACATTTGAGTTCAAATTAATGACTAAATTTCTTCATTTGCACAGACAAGTCGATTGCTCAATTCTGTCATACTTTTCCGGAAACAAATTTGTGCTATGTAAACCGTATCCTATGGAAATTCTAATTAAGGTTATCTTACAAAATAACCTATTTATCCCTTGGTTTCAGAATCATTTACACTCAATAGAGCATTAAATGAGAGGGTGTATATTCATAGCGACATTTAAGATGTGATGAAGACAAATGGGTTGCATGACTTAATGGATGGTTGGAATCTCATCTGCAATAAAGTATAAACAGAGAATTAAAACTTGTATGTTCTATGAATATGAAAATATAAAATTTATGAAACTACAATAGATGAAGGAATTATACTTATATCATTTAATCTTGCTTGTTGGCTTACACATGTAGGTTATCAGCCCATAACGTAAAAAATGACGTCGCCGTTTGTAACGTCGCTTTTGATTGGGTGAAACAGCGGCGTAATAATTTCTAAGAGAAAAGAATCCATCAATAAGAGTGGATTTCCACAGGGATTATGTATAGTAGATTAAATTATAAGGATTAACTTGAATAAATTTTTTTTATGTTATGGAGCTATAACACAAAAAAACCCGGAGTGTACTCTAAATAAACCGCAGTACACTCCGTTTTTTTGTGTTATATCTCCATAACATAAACAATATATTCAAGTTATTCCTTAAGTTAAGATATTAAGGAAACTGTTCTCTAAACAAATTTAAGAATGTTATAAACACAATTCAAACTGTGTGAGCATAACCTTGAACTAGCAATAGGATGACCAAGGAACACCCCCAGAAAACAATGAGTATGTAACCCCACCCCCCCACCCCCCACCAGAGAACAAA
>NW_018408651.1:7094-11570 GCF_002113885.1 Mizuhopecten yessoensis
CCCCCCCACACACACACCCAGAGAACAAAGAGTATGCAAAACATGTCTTGTTCTTAGGGATAAGGAATATTTCTTGTTCAGGTGTGGCTATAATGCACAATTCATAAATGAATACTAAAACAACTTTATTCAAAATGATTCCATGCTAAACACAAATCCTTTAGTACTGGCAACATGCAGTTTATAATTGACTGTTGTTTATTCATAAAGCAGGCACTTGATCTGAGGAGAGCGGGTCTGGCTTCTGTGGAAGTTTATATGTCGTTCAACATTTTGAAGTTTCTTTATATGTTTGTTGTTTTGTTATTTGCCTTCAAGTTACTATGTAACTAAAAATATTTAATTGAATTGAATTGTAAATGAAGTTTTGATATCAACATATCCAATATTTTTTTGTGATATCTTAAGTATTATTTATGTATGCTTCAAATGAGCTATATACATGCGGATGACATTTCTTGTTACATATTTATTGACCTATTTATTTTTATTTTTTATTTTATATATTTTTGCAATGTCTTATTTAATGAAGCATTAAACAGCTAGTTTATCTGTTTAACACATTGCACTTTCCCTGTCCTAAACTTGTGATAATATGTATTGCTTCAAGAAAATAAGAATTTCTATTTTATATCTGATTAACCTTTTCCTTAGTTTGTTAAGGCTTTTCTTTCAGATAATTATTTGACTTGTTGTTTGCCAAAGGTCTGATTCTAGCAATTCATTTTTTTCAGATGTCATGTATAACAGTAATAAGTATGATTCCAGACATAATCCTAGCAGTATTCCAATTTAAAGTAGCGTCGCACTAAACTATCACAAGGTAGACACTCAAGCATAACACCTTAACTGATCACAAGATCCCGACCAACATTCGGTTCTTGTATGTTTTAGATAAAAGCACGATGTTTATATAAAAAGTGGTAATAAGTGCAAGATGAATTTCCTCTGAATTGTGGTAGTCAAGTTTAGCATACGCTGCAGAATACTCACCCAAATGCATTGTAAGCTGACAAAAAACATTTTGTTTCCTTGTTTCATATAGAAAGGAAGTATATGTACTTTCAATGTTAGGGTTCTTAGGTTTTACCTTGCCGTGTATAAAAATGTATACATAACATACATAACTAGTAGCTTTTTCGTAAATTGATTGAGCTGAACGGGATCATACAGGGTTTTAAGTAAACATACATAAATACATACATGAAAACCTAAAAAGAATTGACGTTGTTATCGTGGGTTTAACAAGGCTACTTCCGGAACAGACATATTGTCATATATCGACAGCAGATCAATTCTTCGTTTCCTCAATGCTTTTTCAGCAGAAGGCATAGAAGAAAACCGCCAGATTATGCGGGGTCCCAAATTAACCGCCTTTCACGTACACACAGAGGGATACACCGGGGTTATTTCTCCCGAACCTGCAGAGGTTTTCTGATAATGAAGTGAGATCGAAACTGGATTTGGAGTAGAACCGTTCATATAATAGGAACAATTAAATGTTATTCCGACGAGATCGACCAGAAATGACAGTGACGACTATTTCAATAAAGATGAAGGAGAAAGCTGATATTATATTATCGGAGTCTTACTTTTGTTCACGAACTCTAGGTTGAGGCCCATTATAAGGAACAGTGTGGATGGTATACTTATGATGTTAAGTAACTTTAATACCAAAAAGTTGGAAAACTGTCTGTAAAAAATGGTTATGATAATAATAAACAAGTGTAGTTACATTTTAAGCTTGTTTGGCAATTTATGTCAATGAATATTCAAATATGGACATGTGACCGGAATACACATAGACAATAGTTACAACAGACTATTTATCAATCATACGATATTAAGGCGTGCGGTAGATTTGACGACGACATTTTACGTTTATCTGACTTCTTCCCGGTCCAGTGTTTAATGTACCGTAGTCACGACCTAAGGTAAAATAAACGTTGTACAGTTTATTGAAGACACACAAAAACTCATCAACTAAGGACGTACTATGAAACTGTAGACAGCAATGTTTAGATGATCTCGACAGAGATCTGTAAAAAAATATCGACGAACGGCTTGTGTATGTTATGTTGGACATCTGTGACGTGGTAATAGCTACTGCACCGGTGAAAATTAAAAATTCTGAAACCCTACTGTGTGTTTAGACCAGAAAAAGACACGAGTCTAACATGTTATGGCTAATGGAGGTTAAACCAAGAGGTTTCCAACATCAGAGTTACTCAAAGTGAAAACCATGATTAAAGGGCTTTTAGAAACGAGATGTTAGAAGAGGAAGAAATGTATGAGTGGCAATATCATGTTGAAGACAAGAACATGTATAAACAAATAACCCTTCTATAAGTATATAAGACGCGAGGAAAAGCGAAAGGAAGGTCGCCAGAAGCTAGTGGACAGAGATGCTTGATTCCTAGTAAATGCACTTTTTACGACGATCTAAAAAAAAAAATGAAAAAAATATGGGACCTTTGTTTAACAAAAAACGGGAACGACCAAGTCAACGTAAGTTTCTGGAGCTTATATTCTGGGGAGGAATAAAACATGCTGCATTTACCAAGGATAATAAACATACGTTGCTTTTCTTGGCAACCTACCGCCAGATGCAACTAGTCGTGTCATAAATTACTAGTTTCAGGGTGAAATATTGCATAAATTCTATACATGTTATCTCAAAAGCATACTAATAGACAAATGTAGGTCAAGGTCGAGTCCTGTCAGTTTGGATGTTTCGTTTTGTTATTAATGACCTTGCATGTGACCTTAACCGACAAGATAAATAACCTGTACCACTTGGACGTTTTTGGGCTGCTATTAGCGAACACTACTTGTATACTTACAGTCTATGGTGAATATCTACAGACGGGTCTCTGACGTCGTGTTATCTGAGCACTCAAAATTGTACTAAACATATGACACTGTGGCAATATTGCAATCATCATCAAGGTTTAAAAAAGGCCTCTGTGTAGCCGAACTTTTTAAAATCGCCTCGGCTATCCTACCCATAAACAATACGCATGCATATGCCAAAAGAATGATGTATTCAATCTTTAAATGTCATTCAGAGCAAAATGCACATTAACCAAAACAACAATGGTTCAATCGTTATTATTTGGAAACAAAAGTCGTGTTGCGGTCCTTCAAACATGAATGAAAACTTTGGAAAATATTACATATGAAAATACTTTTTTTCAGAAATGTTTGTAATAAATAACAAAATATGGCTTGGCGGTGTTTACATTTGACAATGCTCTCCAATTACTTGGTTCGAAACATTGCTTGAAATTAAGTCAATTTTAGTACCAGTAGGTTTTGGAATTTGAAGACTGAAGAGAGTTAACTTTTCACCCGTTATCGTATTACGAATTGCCATTTTGTTGATACTTCAGTGGTATGCCATTGTTTTATCTTTAACGAGGCTAGCATTTGAATGTTTTCTAAAATTATTTTTACATGAAAACTACCTTTTATAATTCAATGGAGGAAAGTACCTAGCTTCCTAGCACAACAAATCAGCACAGCGTAAAGCTCTCAAGCGTCTCCGCCGTCAAAAATATTGATTTGTAAAAAATAAACAATGCATTTGGCATAACGCAGCCTACTTTAAGAAAGTCCTTTGGTCCTCATAGGGTTGCAACATATCAAAGATAGCACTTACAGGTTAGAGCCTAGTATCGCATTTTAAACATATGTTCTGCATTGTCCTATTGCTATTTGACATAGACGTGCGTATTACATTCATGTTAATACTTTCATGCATGAATCCGATGTTCAATGTTCCAAGTAAAGTTGGAACAACTGATACTAAATTCAAAACAGACAAACGACAAACGACTTTCTACAAATCCTAATGATCACCACTTGACAATACCATATTTTATTCCTGAAAAGCACATGAGCATTTACATTAATGCACAATTGTGCAAATCTCAGCTTTGTTCTTGTATAATTTGTCATTTGAAATGTAAATACATTCTTTCTGTCTTGCAAATCCATCTTATTTAAAACTAAACAGTATAGCATCTTTAGAGCAGATTTATTTACTGTCACGTTATAAATGATGGGCCAGCAAGCAGTATGTCTAAATATAATTTGTTACAGTAAGACAATTTATACAGAGTAAAAAAACCCATTATTAGATCGTCTATAAATAATGATAAGTTGATAAAAAAACAGACAGCAACTGGAGTTTAGGAGACAGCGTCATCCGGCAAGGATAATTTGTAGGTCACTTACAATATAAAACATGGTAAAACAAATCTTTAAACACCGTAGACAATGAGACAAGGATGAATCATAAGTTGGGACCACGACACGGTAACGTGAGTAGTCTAACGTAGATCTATAAATCAACAATACGACATGACGACGTGAGTAGTCTAACGTAGATCTATAGATCAACAATACGACATGACGACGTGAGTACTATAACGTAGATCTATAAATCAACAATACGACATGGTGACGTGAGTA
>NW_018408651.1:13891-56139 GCF_002113885.1 Mizuhopecten yessoensis
CACAATACGACATGGTGATGTCAGTACTCTAACGTAGATCTATAGATCAACAATACGATATGGTGACGTCAGTACTCTAACGTAGATCTATAAATCAACAATACGACATGACGACGTGAGTAGTCTAACGTAGATCTATAGATCAACAATACGACATGGTGACGTCAGTACTCTAACGTTGATCTATAAATCAACAATACGACATGGTGACGTGATTATTCTAACGTAGATCTATAAATCAACAATACGACATGGTGACGTGAGTATTCTAACGTAGATCTAAGTATCAACAATACGACATGGTGACGTGAGTACGACATGGTGACGTGATTATTCTAACGTAGATCTATAAATCAACAATACGACATGACGACGTTAGAACTCTAACGTAGATCTATATATCAACAATACGACATGACGACGTTAGAATTCTAACGTAGATCTATATATCAACAATACGACATGACGACGTGAGTATTCTAACGTAGATCTAAGGATCAACAATACGACATGGTGACGTGAGTATTCTAACGTAGATCTATAGATCAACAATACGACATGACGTCGTTAGAATTCTAACGTTGATCTATAGATCAACAATACGACATGACGACGTTAGAATTATAACGTAGATCTATATATCAACAATACGACATGAGGACGTGAGTATTCTAACGTAGATCTATAAACCAACAATACGACATGGTGACGTGAGTATTCTAACGTAGATCTATAGATCAACAATACGATATGACGACATTAGAATTCTAACGTAGATCTATAAATAAACAATACGACATGACGACGTGAGCATTCTAACGTAGATCTATAAATCAACAATACGACATGGTGACGGGGGTATTCTAATGTAGATCTATAAATCAACAATACGACATGGTGACGTGAGTACTCTAACGTAGATCTATAGATCAACAATACTAGATCAACAATACGACATTGTGACGTGAGTAGTCTAACTTAGATCTATAAATCAACAATACGACATGGCGACGGGGGTATTCTAATGTAGATCTATAAATCAACAATACGACATGGTCTTGTGAGTATCCTAACCTAGATCTATAGATCAACAATACGACATGACGACGTGAGTAGTCTAACGTAGATCTATAGATCAACAATACGACATGACGACGCTAGAGTTCTAACGTAGATCTATAAATCAACAATTCGACATGGTGTTGTGAGTATCCTAACCTAGATCTATAAATCAACAATACGACATGACGACGTTAGAATTCTAACGTAAATCTAAAAATCAACAATACGACATGACGACGTGAGTAGTCTAACGTAGATCTATAGATCAACAATACGACATGGTGACGTGAGTAGTCTAACGTAGATCTATAAATCAACAATACGACATGCTGTTGTGAGTATCCTAACCTAGATCTATAGATCAACAATACGACATGACGACGTTAGAATTCTAACGTAATCTATAAATCAACAATACGACATGACGACGTTAGAATTCTAACGTAGATCTATAGATCAACAATACGACATGACGACGTTAGAGTTCTAACGTAGATCTATAAATCAACAATACGACATGGTGTTGTGAGTATCCTAACCTAGATCTATAGATCAACAATACGACATGACGACGTTAGAATTCTAGCGTAGATCTATAGATCAACAATACGACATGGTGACCTCAGTATTCTAACGTAGATCTATAAATCAACGATACGACATGGTGACGTGAGTACTCTAACGTAGATCTATAGATCAACAATACGACATGACGACGTTAGAATTCTAGCGTAGATCTTGACGACGTGAGTAGTCTAACGTAGATCTATAGATCAACAATACGACATGACGACGTTAGAGTTCTAACGTAGATCTATAAATCAACAATACGACATGGTGACGTGAGTACTCTAATGTAGATCTATAGATCAACAATACGACATGGTGACGTGAGTACTCTAATGTAGATCTATAGATCAACAATACGACATGGTGACGTGAGTACTCTAATGTAGATCTATAGATCAACAATACGACATGGTGACGTGAGTACTTTAACGTAGATATATAAATCAACAATACGACATGGTGACGTCAGTACTCTAACGCAGATCTATAAATCAACAATACGACATGACGACGTTAGAATTCTAACGTAGATCTATAAATCAACAATACGACATGGTGACGTGAGTACTCTAATGTAGATCTATAGATCAACAATACGACATGGTGACGTGAGTATTATAACGTAGATCTATAAATCAACAATACGACATGACGACGTTAGAATTCTAACGTAGATCTATAAATCAACAATACGACATGACGACGTGAGTATTCTAACATAGATCTATAGATCAACAATACGACATGACGTCGTTAGAATTCTAACGTTGATCTATAGATCAACAATACGACATGACGACGTTAGAATTCTAACGTAGATCTATAAATCAACAATACGACATGGTGACGTGAGTATTCTAACGCAAATCTATAAATCAACAATACGACATGATGACGTGAGTACTCTAGCGTAGATCTATAGATCAACAATACGACATGGTGACGTGAGTACTCTAACGTAGATCTATAGATCAACAATACGACATGGTGACGTGAGTACTTTAACGTAGATCTATAAATCAACAATACGACATGGTGACGTGAGTACTCTAACGTAGATCTATAGATCAACAATACGACATGGTGACGTGAGTACTCTAACGTAGATCTATAGATCAGCAATACGACATGACGACGTTAGAATTCTAACATAGATCTATAAATCAACAATACGACAACGTAGATCTATAGATCAACAATACGACACGGTGACGTCAGTACTCTAACGTAGATCTATGGATCAGCAATACGACATGACGACGTTAGAATTCTAACATAGATCTATAAATCAACAATACGACAGCGTAGATCTATAGATCAACAATACGACATGGTGACGTGAGTACTGTAACGTAGATCTATAGATCAACAATACGACATGGTGAGGTCAGTACTCTAACGTAGATCTATAAATCAACAATACGACATGGTGACGTTAGTACTCTAACGTAGATCTATAAATCAACAATACGACATGGTGACGTTAGTACTCTAACGTAGATCTATAAATCAACAATACGACATGGTGACGTTAGTACTCTAACGTAGATCTATAAATCAACAATACGACATGGTGACGTTAGTACTCTAACGTAGATCTATAGATCAACAATACGACATGGCGACGTCAGTATTCTCACGTAGATCTATACATCAACAATACGACATGGTGACGTTAGTATTCTAACGTAGATCTTTAAATCAACAATACGACATGACGACGTTAGAATTCTAACATAGATCTATAAATCAACAATACGACAACGTAGATGACGTGAGTACTCTAACGTAGATCTATAGATCAACAATACGACATGGTGACGTCAGTACTCTAACGCAAATCTATAGATCAACAATACGACATGGTGACGTGAGTATTATAACGTAGATCTATAGATCAGCAATACGACATGGTGACGTGAGTAGTCTAACGTAGATCTAAAGATCAACAATACGACATGGTAACGTTAGTATTCTAATGTAGATCTATAAATCAACAATACGACATGGTGACGTCAGTACTATAACCTAGATCTATAGATCAACAATACGTAGATCAACAATACGACATGGGGACGTCAGTACTCTAACGTAGATCTTTAGATCAACAATACGACATGGAGACGTGAGTATTATAACGTAGATCTATAGATAAAAAATACGACATGGTGACGTGAGTACTCTAACGAAGATCTATAGATCAACAATACGACATGGTGACGTGAGTATTCTAACTTAGATCTATAGATCAACAATACGACATGGTGACCTGAGTATTCTAACGTAGATCTATAAAGCAACAATAAGCATCTATCAAAAACATCTTGATAAATAAAGCAGACTTTGTTAATGAATAAATTTTTAAGACAACCAATGATAATATGATTCTCAGTATGTTTTGAAGTATACAATGTGTATAAATTGTTATTGTAACTTATATTTATTTCGGTAATGAAGACATATCGGCCAATTTTCACCGTTTTTTCGATGAAGTTCCCAAAGGAAGACCACAGCAATTAAACGGCACCTGCCGGTAATTGTATCCGTCATCAGCCTTAAACAATAGGTCATCTATGAATACAATATTTTTAGTATAGTTTTGAGGCAGCTGTATAGATGTCAAGGGATCAATGTTTTCTATTGATAACAGAAAGCAAATATTTTGATGGCTTGCTTGCAGTGATCGTTAAAAGTCATTTGTTGGAGTGAAGCAATGTTTTCAGAATTAATGCTGACAATTCCCTGCTCAAATTCGACGCTTCACAGCGCAGTCTCATTTTTAATAAGCCACATGCCTTCCTTAATCTGAGAAATTAACTCACGCTAGATTGATTGATGCCGTTCCAAAGATTCACATGTTAACACGATAAAGGAGGTAGAGACACTAGAACTCCCACGTAAGCAACATTTAAGGATGATTACTGCGGGACTTCTTTCCTTATCCGACATTTACCTAGCAAAGAAAACATAGAGATATATTGATCTTCTTTGTTCACCGCTAGTAAAACATAGAAAAATATTAAATTTCTTTGTTCGCCGCTAGCCAAACATAGAAACATTGTAATATTCTTTGTTCACCGCTAACCAAAAATAAAAAAATATTAATATTCTTTGTTCACCAATAGCCAAACATAGAAACATATTAATATTCTTTGTTGACCGCGAGCCAAACATAGAAACATATTAATATTCTTTGTTGACCGCTAGCTAAACATAGAAACATATTATTATTCCTTGTTCATCGCTAACCAAACATAGAAAAATAATAATATTCTTTGTTCACCGCTAGCCAAACATAGACAAATATTAATATTCTTTGTTCACTGCTAACCAAACATAGAAAAATATTAATAATCTTTGTTTAGCGTTAGGGAAACATAGAAAAATATTAATATTCTTTGTTAACCGCTAATCAAACATAGAAAAATATTAATATTCTTTGTTTAGCGTTAGGGAAACTTTCGTATATAAGAAAGGAACCTTTGTCTTCTTTGTTCATTATTTATACAATATAATTAGGCAGCCGCAAGAGAAAAAAAATAATAGAGGACGATAGATTATCCTTGCCAGCCGTTCCGAGAACATTATTCATAACAGGTTATTTTTTTTTTATCAACCGCTCGTGGAACATTGAACAGAGAGGATGCATCTTTGTCAGCCGCTGGGGGAACGGTGAATAGAAAATTGATCTTTGTAAGCCGCTGGAGGAACGGCGAATAGAAAATTGATCTTTGTCAGCCGCTGGGGGAACGGTGAATAGGAAATTGATCTTTGTCAGCCTCTGGGGAACGGTGAATAGAAAATTTATCTTTGTCAGCCGCTGGAGGAACGGTAAATAGAAAATTGATCTTTGTCAGCCGCTGGGGGAACGGTGAATAGAAAATTGATCTTTATAAGCCGCTGGGGGAACGGTGAATAGAAAATTGATCTTTGTCAGCCGCTGGGGAACGGTGAATAGAAAATTTATCTTTGTCAGCCGCTGGAGGAACGGTAAATAGAAAATTGATCTTTGTCAGCCGCTGAGGGAACGGTGAATAGAAAATTGATCTTTATAAGCCGCTGGGGGAACGGTGAATAGAAAATTGATCTTTGTCAGCCGCTAGGAACGGTGAATAGAAAATTGATCTTTGTAAGCCGCTGGGGGAACGGTGAATAGAAAATTGATCTTTGTCAGGCACTAGTTCAACATAGAAAAAAGAGGATAAATATTATTTGGTAGCCAATTGTAAACATGGAATAGAGAACAGAATGTATTGGCTGCTAAGATACATTGAACAAAGAAGATAAATCGTTGTTAACTGCTAGGGGTACATTGAATAGAAAATCGATCTCCTTTGTAACTCGCTATTTCAACAAAGAAAAGAAAGGATAGATCTTCTTTGGCAGCCAATGGGAAACATGCATAGAACAGATAAAGAAGAAACAACTTGTCAGCAGGTGGTGGAACATTCGGAGGGAATCTCTCATTGGATGGAGCGAAATTGATCTCATTTGTCTACCACAAAGGGAACATTGACCTACTTTGTTTATCACAAGGAGATATCTTATAGAACAGACCTTCTTTGTTTTTAACTATATTTATTTTAACAAGATTAAGTATACACATTTCTTTTCACCGCAACAGGGAGTACTTGAAAAAGCAAAGTAGATTTTTTCTAATAGCATTTGAAAAGACAAAGTATGACCTTGTTTTTTTCTCACTTTGATGTCATATTTTATACTTTTGTTTCGTGAATTACTTTTTTTCTTTCCGCTCTTATCTGTCCATCGTTTTAATTGTTTCGTCCTAGCTACTTCATGGTAGCCCGTTTTCATAAATAATACGACAGACAGTTAGCATGTTAACGTGTCAAATTGGGCATTTCAATGTTATGGAACCTTACTGGTTTTGTGACACATTTATCAGATGCGTGTATTTTTCTTTTTAAAATTGTTTATAATATGTTAATTAATACAAAAACCCAGTACACGAGATCGAAACGAAAAATTTCCATGAGAATTAACCACATACAAAAATGTAACATCACAGAACCAATATACGTCCTTTTCCCTTTGCTTCCCGTCGGTACCTCTATGACAAAGGTAAGACACATGTGATATCACATATCGAATGTGGTAATTAATATAGAATGCCAAAAATGAATAACATGTACCATACAGCTGAAGGAGTTAAAGGAGTACTGGATAATTTCAAATTAATAATGATTTAGGTGTGTATATTATGAACCATGCCATTACTCAAAAAGACAACTGTCCCCAACAAAGAATGAGTAAACCTCGGTGACTAGGAAACCGTGTAGAAAATTGTATTTCTTTTTAAAGTACTTTTCAGAGGTATGGTTATATAAAACTCAGCATTATGTTGGTTTTTATAGCAATCGCAGAACAATACCACATTTAAAAAATTTCTCCGATAGACGTTTATTTAAGCATTAAACTGCCTTCTTTGGAAGATTATTGTCCTATAATTCTCATCGGCTTGCAGACAAGTTGAATAACGCGCGTTAGTTTAATACTGATATTTCCGTTTTTAATTGAAGTTATTCTTATATTTCCAACCTGTTATCGCATTTCAAAGTCAAATTTCACATTGTCTGTCAATGGGACCTGGGCCCGTATTCATGAAACCGTTCTTATGCTCAAACCAAGATTCTGTGCTCAAGACCGATTCTTGAACCCATGGTATTTTTGGAGAAACTGAAAGCCGAATGCTGTTTTCAATGTTTAAACTTGAATTTTGACAGTGTAACATGATTTAAGCGAATTACAAGATAGTCTAATTGAGCACAAAATTCATGCTTGAGCATGAGAACGGTTTCATGAATACGGGCCCTGTTCTTGTGATGTTACGAGTACACGCGGTCATTCCCGGCAAAAAAAATAGTTTGTTGAAATAAACACAAAATGTTCAATTTAATTTCAACAATTTGATCACTATATTCCACCGTGATGATATTCACCTTTTATACAACATACCTACATAAATTGTTGCGAGTTACATTGATCAAGTGGTTTTTTTTATTCGGTTTCACGGATGGGCTAGCACGAGGAATGCGTATGTTACAATTTTTTTCGTGACGTCAATAATGCATTTAATATAGTGACGTCGGTCAAACGACGTCATTTAGTCACGACGTCACGAACATGTTCTTCATATCACTACACCAATGGGAATGTTGTGAGAATTATGATCTGATATCTTTCTATTTTGTTTGGTAAGGTTATATAGTGGCAATGCAGAGAAAAGGGAAATATTCCACTTTCTAACTTAGGGTAAGATCCATTAGTCATATATAATATTCCGATGACACTCAAGCAAATGAAAACGAGACAGATGTGACATTTTACTGGTTCAGAACGTTCACATCCGACTGTTAACAACTTTTCCTCCTCATTCCGCTCATTGACAGGTGAACAAGATCTATACACAAGATATATCAATTACAATGACTAATTGATGGTATTGGGTCTCTTGACCAACTCCAGTTCTTGATTAACTGTATCTCTGGGAAATATTCGCCACAATTAAACTGACTCTACTGAAATTTAATAATTTTTATGAGATAATTTTAAAGCTATATGTAAAACTGTAACATGTGACATAGCTGTTTTTATATTTTGGTTTGTATGTGCAATGGAAACTGGTTTGATATGAATGATTACTGAACGTGTGTATACAGTAAAACAGTGTGAGTCACGTCGGTGCTAGTGTAGTGTTCTTTATCAGAGTCAACAACATATTGTTTGATATGAATGATTACTGAACGTGTGTATACAGTAAAACAGTGTGAGTCACGTCGGTGCTAGTGTAGTGTTCTTTATCAGAGTCAACAACATATTGTTTGATATGAATGATTACTGAACGTGTGTATACAGTAAAACAGTGTGAGTCACGTCGGTGCTAGTGTAGAGTTCTTTATCAGAGTCAAGAACACATTGTTTGATATGAATGATTGCTGAATGTGTGTGTACAGTAAAACAGATTGAGTCACGTCGGTGCTAGTGTAGTGTTCTTTATCAGAGGCAACAACACGTTGTGTGATATGAATGATTACTGAATGTGGGTATACAGTAAAACAGTGTGAGTCAAGTCGGTGCTAATGTAGTGTTCTTTATCAAAGTCAATAACATATTGTTTTATATGAATGATAACTGAATGTGTTTATACAGTAAAACAGTGTGAGTCAAGTCGGAGCTAATGTAGTGTTCTTTATCAAAGTAAATAACACATTGCTTGATATGAATGATTACTGAATGGGTGTGTACAGTAAAACAGATTGAGACACGTCGGTGCTAGTGTAGTGTTCTTTATCAGAGGCAACAACACATTGTTTGATATGAATTATTACTGAACGTGTGTAGACAGTAAAATAGAGTGAGTCACGTCGGTGCTAGTGTAGTGTTCTTTATCAGAGGCAACAACACGTTGTGTGATATGAATGATTACTGAATGTGCGTATACAGTAAAACAGTGTGAGTCAAGTCGGAGCTAATGTAGTGTTCTTTATCAAAGTCAATAGCACATTGTTTGATATGAATGATTAATGAACGTGTGTATACAGTAAAACAGTGTTAGTCACGTCGGTGCTAGTGTAGAGTTCTTTATCAGGGTCAACAACATGTTGTTTGATATGAATTATTACTGAACGTGTGTAGACAGTAAAACAGTGTGAGTCACGTTGATGCTTGTGTAGTGAGTCACGTTGGTGCTAGTGTCGTGTTCTTTATCAGAGTCAACAAAACATTGTTTGATATGAATGATTGCAGAATGTGTGGGTACAGTAAAACAGATTGAGTCACGTCGGTGCTAGTGTAAAGTTCTTTATCAGAGTCAACAACTCATTGTTTGATATGAATGATTACTGAACGTGTGTAGACAGTAAAATAGAGTGAGTCACGTCGGTGCTAGTGTAAAGTTCTTTATCATAGTCAACAACACATTGTTTGATATGAATTATTACTGAACGTGTGTAGACAGTAAAACAGTGTGAGTCACGTTGGTGCTAGTGTAGTGTTCTTTATCAGAGGCAACAACACGTTGTGTGATATGAATGATTACTGAATGTGGGTATACAGTAAAACAGTGTGAGTCATGTTGGTGCTAGTGTAGAGTTCTTTATCACAGTCAACAACATGTTGTTTGATATGAATGATTACTGAATGTGTGTATGCAGTAAAACAGTGTGAGTCACGTTGGTGCTAGTGTAGTGTTCTTTATCAGAGGCAACAACACGTTGTGTGATATGAATGATTACTGAATGTGCGTATACAGTAAAACAGTGTGAGTCAAGTCGGAGCTAATGTAGTGTTCTTTATCAAAGTAAATAACACATTGCTTGATATGAATGATTACTGAATGGGTGTGTACAGTAAAACAGATTGAGTCACGTCGGTGCTAGTGTAAAGTTCTTTATCAGAGTCAACAACATATTGTTTTATATGAATGATAACTGAATGTGTGTATACAGTAAAACAGTGTTAGTCACGTCGGTGCTAGTGTAGATTTCTTTATCAGAGTCAACAACATGTTGTTTGTTATGAATGATTACTGAATGTGTGTATGCAGTAAAACAGTGTGAGTCACGTCGGTGCTAGTGTAGTACACATTGTTTGATATGAATGATTACTGAATGGGTGTGTACAGTAAAACAGATTGAGACACGTCGGTGCTAGTGTAGTGTTCTTTATCAGAGGCAACAACACGTTGTGTGATATGAATGATTACTGAATGTGTGTATGCAGTAAAACAGTGTGAGTCACGTTGGTGCTAGTGTCGTGTTCTTTATCAGAGTCAACAAAACATTGTTTGATATGAATGATTGCTGAATGTGTGTGTACAGTAAAACTGATTGAGTCACGTCGGTGCTAGTGTAGTACACATTGTTTGATATGAATGATTAATGAACGTGTGTATACAGTAAAACAGTGTTAGTCACGTCGGTGCTAGTGTAGATTTCTTTATCAGAGTCAACAACATGTTGTTTGTTATGAATGATTACTGAATGTGTGTATGCAGTAAAACAGTGTGAGTCACGTTGGTGATAATGGAGTGTTCTTTATCAGAGTCAACAAAACATTGTTTGATATGAATGATTGCTGAATGTGTGTGTACAGTAAAACAGATTGAGACACGTCGGTGCTAGTGTAGTGTTCTTTATCAGAGGCAACAACACGTTGTGTGATATGAATGATTACTGAATGTGGGTATACAGTAAAACAGTGTGAGTCAAGTCGGTGCTAATGTAGTTTTCTTTATCAAAGTCAATAACATATTGTTTTATATGAATGATAATTGAATGTGTGTATACAGTAAAACAGTGTTAGTCACGTCGGTGCTAGTGTAGAGTTCGTTATCAGAGTCAACAACACATGGTTTGATATGAATGATTACTGAATGTGCGTATACAGTAAAACAGTGTGAGTCAAGTCGGAGCTAATGTAGTGTTCTTTATCAAAGTAAATAACACATTGCTTGATATGAATGATTACTGAATGTGGGTATACAGTAAAACAGTGTGAGTCAAGTCGGTGCTAATGTAGTGTTCTTTATCAAAGTAAATAACACATTGCTTGATATGAATGATTACTGAATGTGCGTATACAGTAAAACAGTGTGAGTCACGTTGATGCTTGTGTAGTGAGTCACGTTGGTGCTAGTGTAGTGTTCTTTATCAGAGGCAACAACACATTGTTTGATATGAATGATTAATGAACGTGTGTATACAGTAAAACATTGTGAGTCACGTCGGTGCTAGTGTAGTGTTCTTTATCAGAGGCAACAACACATTGTTTGATATGAACGATTACTGAATGTGTGTATACAGTAAAACAGTGTGAGTCACGTTGATGCTTGTGTAGTGTTCTTTATCAGAGTCAACAACACATTGTTTGATATGAATGATTACTGAATGTGTGCATACAGTTAAATAGTGTGAGTCACGTCGGTGCTAGTGTAGTGTGTTTTTTTTTTTATCAGAGTCAAAAATACATTGTTTGAAAACATTGAAACGACACATTCTTGGATATCATGTACATGTACACATCTCGGTCAATAAGAGTGATTCATTTTGTTCGTTTGGAACAACATAGCATGATGTTCCTTTTAGTCAAAGTAATCCAAAAATGGCTTCCTATCGGCGCTGTGTAGGTGCCTATTAATACAGCAAAAGGGGGCGTGTGCCTGAACAAAGCTACTGCATTTATAGCTACACTAGACCATTTCCCACAAAAATACACAGCACATTTGTCAATCTATTTTTGGATGCATTGTGCTATTATTATATTGTGTATCGAGATAGTTTTCTGTATCTTTAATAAAATGATAGCAGCATTTCGGAGACGTTTAATGTCTAAAACCGAGGTGATTGTTCCACCACAATTTCTTTGTCATCATTTTATTTCGCTCCAATAACACAAGCTTTGTATCTGGCTTAATGCCATTGATTCCGTCTTTTTATAGCACATGCTATTCCTAAATGATGAGAGATATATACAAAGGAGTCCATCCTCCCTTTCTATCTGGTCTAACTCTAATTCACATGGTTAGCTTTTCGCTGAAGAAAAAAGCAATCATAATAAAAAACGCAAAAATGAAAACATCAAAACACATAAAAAATTAATAAAAATGACATCAGCCGTTTTAGCTGCATTTTGAGGTTGTGAGTTTCTGTAGAGGTAGGGGAAAGTAGTTCGTGAAATAGACAGGTATGTGTGGGTGTTTAGAATGATCGTGAAGGAAGGGTGTTGGTGAGTTTCTGTAGAGATAGGGGAAAGTAGTATAGATAGAATCTATAAAAGCATGTACGTCAACCATTTTCAACCCTCCATCTACATAATTTTGAATAACTACATCTTTTATTTTATTTTATGGGGTTTGCCATTCCACAGGAAATCTAATAATAAGGAATTCAGCTTTGTAATATATCTTTTGGGTGAGTTTGGCAAGGTAATAAAAAGATAATTAAGTTGAGAAATTAACAAAGACTTTATGATATTGATATTACCTATTGGAGTCTGACTCCTCCTCTTCCATATATTTATAAGAGTTTGAGTTTCACAATTTTTTTTATCAAAATTCATTCTGGGGATCTCGCTTAAATCAACAGAAAAATCTATTCCTAAAAAGGTGAACTTATCCTTCCCCCAAAGCAGATTAAGTTCTGGCAAGAAAGTTTCCTGACTGTATTTTCTACTGCCTATCCATACAACCTGAGTTTTGTTAGTATTGATACTTAGTCAAGAGATCTTTGCAAAACTGTTTAATTCAAGGATTGGCTCATTTAGAGACCTCTCTGAACCATCCAGTATTAAGCCTGTGTCATCGGCATATTGTATATTTAGAATACTTACATTTTGAACTTGGATTCCTTACATATTTCTATTATTTCTTATTCCAGCTGTTAGGACTCCAACGCAAAGTATAAAAATATATGGGGCAATTGGATCCCCTTGACGACAGCCGCGTTGTATGCTAATACATTTGTAGGTACAGAAATGTTACCACCTTGATTAACCGAAGAAAATACATTATTATGTGAAGTTTTAACCCACTTTCTAATGTTTACCCCATAATTAAAATACTCCAATACTTTATCAATAAAACCCCATGAAACAGAATCAAATGCATTTTCAAAGTCTATCATAAGTAGCATACCTGGGATGTTAAGTTCTTCTGCATAATGCATTATATCATATACTGTACGAACATTTCCCCCAATATAACGCCCTGATAAAAATCCTGTTTAGTCTTCATTAATTAGCTTTCCTAATATTGATTTTATCCTATGAGAAATTACTCCAGAAGCTATTTTTTATGTGACGTTCAAAAGTGAAATTGGTCTTCAGTTTTTCAGAAAATGACGTGGCTTGTCTCCCTTTGGAATACATGTTATTATACCTTGTCTTTGTGTGACTGAGAGCTGACCTACTAAAAGACTATAATTAATGGAACGAACAACATATTCACCAAAATATTTCCAAAATGCTTTAAACAATTCTGCCGTAAAACCATCAGACCCTGGACTCTTGTTATTTTTCATATTTTAAAAAAAGGTCCCGCTTCATCTATAGTTATTTTACCTTCCAGACTGTTTGCTTCAGTATCATTTAGCTTTGGAACATCACAACCCTGAAGATGAACATTTAAATCGATATCATCTGTATCCCTAAATCTATATAATTCTTCATAAAATAATCGCACTTCATCTAAGATTTCTTCCTGTTTTGTTATTACAACATTATCCTCTCTCTGAATTTTCGGAATAATTTTTGAAGTAAAATTTCTGTTTTCTAGGCTAAAAAAATATGATGTTGGCTTCCCCCCCCCCCCTCCTCTATCCATCTTGCTCTTGATATAATCATACTACCTTTGATCTTCCTTAGCCGTATATACCCTAACTCCTTTTTCTTATCACACAACTCTTCCTGGTCCGAATTTATATTAGCTTCTAGAATTTCTATAGTTTTCTTAAGATCTTCTTCTCTCAGATTCTGTTGTTATTTCCTATATGATGCAAACGAAATTGATTTGCCTCTAATTTCCATTAGTTAGGTCTCTAAAAATAATTGATCATTAATTAAAAACTAAATATCACTATTGGGAATAAATGTCAAAGAGTAAAAATTATACACAGGCAAACAATATTGTAACTAAATGCTCTCAATGGTACGTTTTATTATATCTAAGTACTCGGGTTCATGAAGTAAAGAATTAATCAGTTTCAAAAAAACCCTCCCTCTTTTAAATTCATTTAATTTTAAAGATATTACTGTGGCTGAATATCAGATCTATAACTAGGTTCAATACTTAATATGTTTATACTAGATAAAAGGTTTTCTGAAACCAGGAAAAAATCTAATCTGGCCTGTTTTATTGGATTACTTCTACGCCAAGTAAATCTCCTACTATTTGGATGATGCTCTCTGTAAGTGTCAATCAGATTATAATTTTCAATAAGTTTTAAAACCTTTTCCCTAGGCGCAGCATTATTTATATTTGTGTAGTTATTATCATAATCTAACTCCGGGTTCAGAACTAAGTAAAAACCTCCGCAAATTATTATATTATCATTCCCAAAATTATCGGTTGTATCTGAACCTAGATAATAAAAGTCTGTATTATTTCGGTTTGGGCCATAAAGAGAAACAAGCGTTGTACTGGAACCCTCAATGTCAAGGGCAGGAAAATTACCATTTAAATCCCTTTGTTGGTGAGTTTCTGTAAAGGTAGGGGAAAGTGGTTCGTGATATAGACAGGTATGTGTGGTTGTGTACAATGATCATAAAGGAAGGGTCTAGGTGAGTTTCTTCTGTAGTGGTGGGGAAAGTAGTTCGTGATATAGACAGGTAAGTGTGGGTGTATACAATGATCGTGAAGGACGGGTGTAGGTGAGTTTCTGTAGAGGCAGGGGAAAGTAGTTCGTGATATAGACAGGTATGTGTGGGTGTGTACAATGATCGTGATGGAAGGGTCTAGGTGAGTTTCTGAAGGGGTAGGGGAAAGTAGTTCGTGATATATACAGGTATGTGTGGGTGTATACAATGATCGTGATGGAAGGGTCTAGGTGAGTTTCTGTAGAGGTAGGGGAAAGTAGTTCGTGATATATACAGGTATGTGTGGGTGTGTACAATGATCGTGAAGGAAGGGTCTAGGTGAGTTTCTGAAGAGCTATCCCTGTGTTGCGGAAAATAATCACTGAAAATACTTGGACAGGAAGCATCTATTTGAAAATTTAGTACGTAGATTTAGAAAGCCTTTTCCTGTACCACATGTCCTATTAGTCCATTTAGATCTAGGCCTAGATGTTGTTAAAGTAATATTAATGAAAGAAACAAAATCGACAGCGTTCCTAAACACGTGAGGCATAATGCGATGTTGATCAGCAATCAGATCCACCGTTCAATAAGTCATCATTACAATCTGGGAACTTAGTCGTAAAATAGCGATATGGGAATTTCTTGGACGATGGATATTTTAACCAATCAGAATGCAGAAGTCTCTCTATCGTCAGGCAGTAAACAATGACAGACGGCGATGTATACGCGTCTTATTGTTGGAAGGAATCAACTTTAAAACCTTTAAACCGGCCGTAAAACGTGTCAGAGGTTAATTTGGAATACAAACAGATTTTGATGCTTGTTAAAAGACTGTTAAGTATGAAAACATATTGTGCACGTAATGTGTCCTATAACAAAACATTTTTTAATGTTGTTCAGGTTAGTACGGGTATTTGTTAACCCATTAAAGAGAATATTCCAAGAGGCCAAAGCCCGAGTAATTTATCACATTCCTCGGGTCAACCATGAACTCTAAAGACCTTGCCATTTACCGACATCACAGATACAATGGCACCACTTGAACAGAATGACAGAAAGTCTCTTTCCCTTTTCTCGGTCACCATACTGATGTGACTGGATATAATGTCATGTTACCACGTTAATAACAGTGAGATGACATGTAAACGCTCCTGGGAATGCCCAATTATAATCGTCAAATGTCTTTTTTCGAAGAACCAATTTAACGGAAACTGCTACAGAGCCTCTTAAAACAACCACTGTAATCCGCAATAAATGCATCTTCTTAAAAGATAGAACAACGACAATATAAGCAACTTCAGTTTTAAAGTTGGCTCCGGCCAATCAGAGGCCAAGGAGGACATCTTTTATCTTGAGAGATAAAAATCGGTTATTCGACAGGAAGTTCCCAACGTATGAATATTTTTTCCGACAAACTCGAGGATAGAACCTTAATTTTCTCAACAAAGCAGAGGCCAGTCAACTATTGCCATCTCACAAAAATGTCGAGTTCTTTCCTCACACCGAGAGAAAATAACATCAGCATTTCTTCCATCAATTTTCAACAAATGTCTGATGTAAGCCGAAAATCTTGTTTCAGATATAACCCAAGTCCATTTATATTTCTGTACATTTTCATTACTTTCCGCTTTAGAAGGACAATAAAGCGCAGCCAATCATTTATATATATAATTTTATATAATTTTCCGACAACCTTAACCCTAACTCTAAAGATGGAATAAGAGGAAGACAAGAAAAAGCACAAAGTAAAGCCCTTAAACATTGCTTATGAAACATAACATACTACAAATAATGATAATAAATATCACATTGTTGATTTAAGTATCTGTGCAATTAATACTGGCAAGCAAATACATGCATCGTCTGTATAGGAGACTATCATGTATGAATTATACATATCAACAGTTTCATTAACTGCCGACTTCCCACAGGGGGTCGTAACGCTACATACAATGACAGAAGACTGTCCTGTGTTGTATATACCGTTAATGGACAACACTTCCTTATACAAGTGTACGTCTTTTGATGTGTTCAACCCAGACGCGATATACATTATCGTACATGATTGGTTAATTGAACAGATGCCACAAAGCTGGAGTAACTTAATTGCATCAGCTTCCTGATGGACATTGTTTGTAATCGGAAACAGGAAGTTTTAAATTTAGATGATATTAATGGAAATAATTAGGTCGTTGGATAAAGTCTTTTTGATTACTGCATTTTATTTCCTAATGAATCACTTCCTCACGTTTAAACAAGGTATTGAAATAATTGTCTAGACGATTTCTATTTTGGGGTAGTCCTTGGTGATTGTATGGACTTTGCGCGTAAAAAGCTATTTGTTATATGAATTAATATAAATCAAAAAAGCAGTTTGAGAGAGAAAACTCGGGAAATCGGTACCTTACCATTCATAAAATATGTATTTGTAAAATAAAAGGTGGTCTTGGTATTATTTGGCTCAGATTACAGACATCAGTTACTAAAACAATAATGTAATGTATGGGATAAATCTGACGTCATGTGGTTGCCTGGAAACAGATTAGATGAATATCCTTTATATGATATGTTTATTATTTCCCCCAATTTTTAATGAAGTTGTCTTATTTGCTAAGAATTTTAGATAAAACATTTCATACACATCAAAAGAATCTCGCGGTCACGTAACGGTAAACATTGACAGGCTTTGAAATCGGCCGTCTCTCCTTTGTAATCTTCAAAGGACAGGTATCAGCAAAGCGATTGGTCAGTTTTGTTTTACCTGAGACCAATCAAACAGTTTTCTTTGTGCCTTCAATTTTGCTATGACATATTCTAGAGTGTAGAGCGAAAGTGAGCGTAACCCCTGGATATCGAGGATGGAACCTTACAGACGTTTGGACAGCATGTATATATGCTACTTTCCTTCATGATCACAAGCTTCGCCCCGGCTCTTTTATGTGGGTTAATGTTTATTGTATGAGGATGATGTCTAAATGTGAAAGGGCTACTCAGATATGTCATCTCGGTAAAATGTCGTAACCTGTACCTAACAGCACGACACTGCTCTCTGTGTCTTACGTCAACCTACCAGCTATTATTAGCGCAGTTCCCCCTCCTACATCTCTCAGGATACTGGTGATACCGACATTTAATTCCGATTTTTTGTTATGTATAGCTGTTTTAGTATATATGCAACTTCTGTAACTTCAGTCAGATAGCGATTTTCTTTTTACCAATAATGACCCTCCAGCTATCAATATTTACAAATTATTTTGATTCCAGGAGTACACGAATACGAGCACTTTAATTGATGCAATTTGTAAAATTATTAGAACGTCAGCCCCTAGGAAATAACCTGCGCAATACATAGAGATTAATACATGCCTTTTTCCATATCACACCCAGTATCAACCCGAAACTGCAATATCAGCCCGAGGGCCGAATAATAATAATTATTTGTTATTGAAAGATAGCATATTGTCGATGTAGATATTTAAAGGACTATTCAATGTTTTTATTCCCAGTTCTGATACGAACTTCAAGAAATTAAGCCTCTTATGAAAACAAAAGCAGATCAGCCCTAAGAGGGACACAGTTTGTACAGATATATATAGGAATAACAATGTCCGTTGAAAGTCTTATCAGCGAACTTAAAAACTTATCTTGGCAACCAGAAACTCTTTCATTCTCATGATTTCATCCTTAGCATATTTCATTTAGGCTATTGTCGGTTTTTTTCTTACTATCTGCATATCTTGAAACCTATCATTTATAGCGCCGTCCGCCTTTCTTAGAAAAGACGCTTGTATAACAAGAGAACGGAAAAGTATCTTAAGGTTTTGTGAGGTATGTTAGTGTAAGGTGTTAAAAAGTCAAATGTTCTGAAATAGACAGAAGTTAGATAGTACTAGCAACGGCAACAGGAATCAGAGGGTGCAAACGACACATATTCGATTCGACAGAAAAAAACCCACCCAGCGATGTTCTCGACAATTGCGCTGCTACCTACAAACTTACAGTAGAAAACGTCTGTATATAGTCGTTAATGGACATTTTGTATAGTACCGCTTCAAACATTGCTATATATATAACAAAGACGTCAATAGTTACTGATAAGTTAGAACTCGAAGGAGAAAAAACGAAATCTCAAGGTGTAAGTTGGGCAAAACTAAATGACCTGATAGGATAAACATTTGTGAAGAAGATAACTGTTCCTCATTCAAATTTTCCCACTCATAGAGTATGCAGAGTCACAATAATAATTTATAATAATGTCCATACAGTACAGTGCAATGTTAATCTTGGTTGGCTTTTTAGCATCGAGTAACTAAACAATTGTATTTCTTAACTTACGACATAACCAACAGGGGCGACATATGACGACTAATATGTGCAAAACGCGGGGCGATTTTAATTATACAGTCATGAACATTCCCTTTCTTGCCAGTAACACCTGTCCTCCCCTACACTGAGGATTTACATGACGCGGCGCTTGACGATGACTTCCATGATAGGCAACAAACAAATTTACAACACAAGGTTTCCAAAGTATGCAGGTTGATGTAGATGATGATGGACAAGTTTCATGGCCTCCTTAATGATTTCCTTAGCGAGTATGTTATTTTTGATTAATATGAAAGTCGTTGTTTACGATTTTGTTCAGTTTTGTACTTTGTTGTTTTGTTGTCACAAAGGACGAATTTGTTTTGGATTTTACATTTAAACTGCTTTTGGGATATTAACGTTAAAACTGTCTAAACCATAAATATGTTAAACTGCATAGACCAAACTTACGTTGGAACCGTTTAGATCATACTTACGTAAAACCTATCTACATCATGTTTAATTTTAATTGTATGTACAATACTTACGATAGATCTACATAGACCAAGCTTACGTTGGAACCGTTTAGATCATACTTACGTAAAACCTATCTACATCATGTTTAATTTTAAATGTATGTACAATACTTACGATAGATCTACATAGACCAAACTTACGTTGTAACCGTTTAGATCATACTTACGTTAAACTTATCTACATCATGTTTAATTTTAAATTGTATGTACAATACTTACGATAGATCTACATAGACCAAACTTACACTGAAACCGTTTAGATCATACTTACGTTAAACCTATCTACATCATGTTTAATTTTAAATTGTATGTACAATACTTACGATAGATCTACATACTTTCTTTAAAACTATGTGTTTAAATTGGGTATTCTTTGTTTTTGGATTTTTTAATTCTTACTGACCATGCACTATATACCGAATGCTTGGAATACTCATACAACTAAAACATTTTCTGTTTAATGTGTACTCATCTTGTGAATTTACTTTAGTCTTTTTTGAAATTTTGTGCTTTAACTTTGTTGTTAAAGCAACCGCAACTTTCTAGATTTGTGCGTATCGGGTTTAAGGGTAAGGCATGTTCATTCCGCATACGTTGCCGATAACAATGAACTAAGTTTAAGAGCGACTAGGGTGTTTTCCGTGTAGCTTATGTTTTCGTCAGCTTTTCATATCAGTAAAAATTGCACATCAGCGGAAGCAGATTGGAATAATAGCGTCTTAATGATGTCATCGACAGAAACATTTAAAAAAAAAATAGTGGGCAATTTAAAACATCATTCGATGCATAAATTCTGAAAATTTCAAGTTGACTTGAATCAAGCAACTACTTAAATAGGTATTAATGGCCGGTATTGTTCCCATGGAATACACAAAGCTTCGATATAGGAAATGTTATGGCAAATATTGGCTTTAGAAGCGGGAAATGTTAAGCGTATTGTTAAGTTTAATGTTTTATTGTTCAGTTGTTTTTCGTAACAGTGATACATGATAGTCGTCTGAACGAGGCGATTTAGTCAATAACTAGATCGACGTACTTCACAAAACTGACCTGCTCTGAAGGGCCTCTCCAAAGTTGTTTCTGCAGTTAAGTTATAATTTGATTTTTTACAACATTGCCTTATAGACTGGCATATACTATGATAAATCAAGAAGTTTCCAGAGTTTATATTGTATTTCAGTTTAAAATTTACAAAAGCTAAAAAAACGCTATTTTGCTCTAATAGATCACAAACATTTTTAATACCCCGATCAAACCATTTTCGGACAAAAAAAGACTTTTTGCCAATACCAAAAAGTGGGTTATACCAGATAGGGAGAGTTAAGAACTGCTTAATAGATTTTACCCATGCCTTAAAAACATCCTTCCAAAACATAATACCAGTCATATTTTTTTTAATAAAATCAATTCCCATGTCTCATGTTTTTCTACTGGAAAGTGCTCTGCTTCAAAAATTTGTATCCAGCTTTTACCATTATTTTTTAGTAATCTTCGTATCCAAGTGGACTTCAAACTAGAAATAAAATGATTGATGTTAATAATTTTAAGGCCTCCTCTTTCATACTTTTGGATTATAGTATTTCGTTTAATTTTGTCAACAGGAGATTGCCAAATGTAGTTAAAAAATATTGTGTTCAGCTGCTGAATAAAAGTGCTGGTTGGTGTAGAAATTGCAATGAACAGATGATTAAGCTTTGGTATAATTATTGATTTCAATACTACAATACGACCAATAGGGGCTAAAATTCTACGTGACCATTGGGTTGTACTGTTATTTACATTTTTTAGGGCTTTCACATAATTCAAGCTTACAATCTCTTCTGAAAAATGAATACCTAGCAAATCAAATTTTATTTCCCCCCATTTTAATTTCCATCTATGATGGTAAACATCTGCGCTGAAATTCTTGCTTCCAATCCAAATAACTTTTGTTTTATCATTATTAACTTTTAGACCTGACATTTTACCAAAACAAGTAATTAAAGCTTTATTGATGGAGTTTCTAGATCCATCTAAAATTATTGAGATATCATCTGCAAACTGTGAGAGTTTATAATCCTTATGTTTTATTTGTATACGTTTGATATTTTTATTGTTTTTGACCAAAATTGCTAATATTTCAGCTACTAGTAAGAACAGAAACGGGGAGACTGGATCACCTTGTCGACATCCTCTTTGTATCTGTTATTGCAGAAAAAGTAGTTTTATATAAAGTTTTGATCAATTTCTTAATGCTTTCACCAAAATTAAAAAGATCAATTACCTTATATATAAAAATTCCATGACACCGAATCAAAAGTTTTTTCAAAAACAATGAATATTAGAAGTCCATGTATATTGTTTAATTCAGTATAATTCATAATATCATAAATCAGTCTTGTGTTTTCACCAATATATCTACCACTGTTTGTGTCTCGGAAATAATATGGTCTAGAACTGATTTAAGTCTGTTGGCTATACAGGCTGATGTTAGTTTATATACAACATTTAGCAAAGTAATTGGTCTCCAGTTTTTCATAAAATGTCTAAGCTTATCACCTTTTGGAATACCAGTTATAATTCCCTGTCTTTGCGTAATTGATAATTCACCCTTATTATACCCAAGATTCAAAGATCTAACAATAACAAAATTCAAATTTACACAAAAGAAATTAAAAAACTCACTGGTATAACCATCAGAACCAGGTGATTTAAAGTTTTTCATGTTTTTTAAAACAAAAAGTAGTTCTGTTTCTGTTAATTCTCCTTCAAGATTTGAACGTTGATCATCAGTTAATTTAACATACTCTAGGCCATTTAACAAATTATTTAGATTAACATTTTCTATGTTATCAGAGTGGTCACGATCAGCATATAACTGTTTGTAAAAAATATTGTTTCTGCAAGAATATCATCTTGACTTGTTAAAACTTCACCATTATGTTTTTCAACTTTAACTATAGTTTTGTTCACATTATTATAAGTTTCAAAATTACAAAAATATTTTGATGGTTTTTCGCCCTCATCTAGCCAAGTTACCTTTGAACGAATCATGTGTCTTTTCATTTTATTTATTCTAATATTTTCTAACTCCATCTTCTTTTGTGCATATGCCTCCAAATTTGATGCCCATGTATTGTTACCTTCAAGTTGTTCTAAATCATATAGCAATTCTTTTTCTCTTTTATCCCTTTCCTTTTTTCTAAATGATGAATATGATATGGTAATTCCTCTTATCTCCATTAACAATATTTCTAAAATTAATTGATCATCAATACATAGTACAAGTTCTGAATCTGTTACATTTGAAATGTCATTATTATAAATAGGTGAACAGTATTGTTGTTTTACCTTAACTATTGTTTCTCTAACTTTTTGTACATATAAAAGACTTTTATTAAATTTCCATAGGCCCCTTCCTTTTACAGAATTACTTATTTTTATTTCTAATGAGATAGTTGAATGGTCTGACCTATAACCTATATGAATATTACTTTTATCAATATAGTTAGAAATATTTTCTGAAATTAGAAAGAAGTCTAATCTATCTTGGTTTAGCGGGTTCTTCTTTCGCCATGTATATCGTCTATAATTAGGATGGAAAAATCTGAAAGGGTCAATCAAATATTATCCTTCCCAAATGGACTTGACTGCAGATAGAGGAGTACTTCTTGTACAGATTGGCAGGTATTTATAATCGAAAGATTTAAATACAATTGAGTGTCATTGATTTTCATTTCAAAATATTTTATTAAATCAATTGATTCAATGGGAATTGGGCAACAGGCTATGCCTATACAAGCCCTCTCCCTTGGGTTACATCCTTTTCAAACAATAACATAATTATAATTTAGACATTACAGTTGTGGGACCGCACAACGCACCAAAAATAGTGTGCGCACACCGTGCATACATCGTTCACACACCGTCCTGACATCGTCCACACATGGTGCGCACAACTGTGCGATTTAGCAATCGTTCGCCCCGTTGTGCGCTTCTCTCCGCACAACTGTGCTGATTTGGTATCATTTGTAGATCAAAATTAGGGAATGACAAAAATACGGAAGGCGTGTATGCGATAATGTACACTGTGTTTATATCTGTAATATCTCATCACAATAATCAAGATTATACAATTTCACAATGCATGTTACACAGTATTACAGCGACCGTTAGGCTGTCAAGAATGGGTTTGGCTCCAAGGTAACAGAACAGGTAAAAAACAAATTGATGAGTGTCCGGAGTTTTACCTGACCAGTGCCTGACACACAGAGCTGATATGCGATACCGTTTGACCGTAATGAATAGTATTTGTTATTTGCATTCGCTTTGCCTTAATACTTAATACTTAATACTTAATACTTAATAGTCACTATCTATCTCTGAACTAAGCAAAATAAAAAAAAATAAAAAATAGAATTACTGAGATAAAACAAATATATTGGGTTTTTTCTTCTTCACATAATAACCAGTATATATAAAATATATTTCAAAATGGAAAGCCATGTGTGTATACTCATTTGTAAAATATCAATAATTTTACAACATATATTAATATCAAAAACTGGAACCTTCATTCAATACAGTAAATATTAAATATTATTAGTTGAATAATTTGTAACACCAACAAGTCCTCAATCACCACTCCTACTCCAGATAACAATAATAACTGGGCAGCACTAAAAGTCATTGATCATGTTGCAAGTGAATTTTATTTCATTAAAGCATTACACAGCATTCTAATGCGCAATAGTCCTGTAACTCTTAATGTAATGGAGCTAGCTCAATTCTTTGTACATTGTATTCCCATTTTCAATTATTTTTACAATTCATAGATATTAAAGTTTCATATATATTTTTTTAATGATTAGAACAACCAACACAAGTCGGCAGTTAAAGTAATGTCATGATCATCACACCATGACCAAGCACATGGTCTCACAATGCCCAGCTGACCTTTGTAAGCTCTTAATGTGCAATAAAATGGAAAGTACTAATTTTAAGCAGTCATAGGTTGGCAAGAAGACAGTTGGAGCCCTTAATTTCTACCAATCTCTTATATATATTCATTGTTTCAAAATGACCCAGATTTACTACAATTCAACTTCAGACTTTCTTTTGGTAAAAATCATTCATATAAATACTTTTACAGATTACTTAAGGTGCTCGGGAGTTGGAGACCCAAACCAAATTTCAAGCGAAAAGTAAAAAAATGGGTGGAGGAGAGACAGTGGAGGATTACTGCATCTAGGTTTGTGGAAGTGACACATGCTACTTGTCGTCGAAACATGGGGAAACTTTGTGAGAGGCATGTTTCATTATTGACTCTTTAACACAAAAGCCATTAAGCATGGACAAAATTAGGAAAAGAAGGCTTTAACCAAATTTGAGCAAACAATGATGTTACATGTGAAGAGGGCAGAATTGTTTGTACACCCAAAGTATCCATACATTGGGGCTTCACCTGATGGAATCATCAATGAAAAAACTACACTTGAAATATGATGTCCATTTGTAGGTCGCAAATCATTTATCACACCCGGCAAGATGTTTCCGTTTCTTATATATGATGTACTTTGTTGTATATACATGTACTTTTGTAGACATGCTTGTCCAAAAGATAGAATTTGACACCGAGTACTGTGAATTCAGTTCGTTACTCACACTAAACCTATATCGTGTGAAACATTTCATGGCTTACATTGTTTCACATATGGTAAAAAGGTCAAGGTCAATATCCTTGTTACTTTCTATATATTTGTATTATCAAGGGCACTCAAAAATGGTTGAGATGGGGTTCTTATTAGGGTAACAAGACAAGAGCTAAAGCAGAAAAAAGGTTACTTATACTATATATATAATCATGATAATTAGAAAACTTTGACAAGACAGCATTCAAGTCCCTTGTTGTTTTTAAGACTTATTTGTGAGCATCAAATCCATAATACATGATCACCAGGCGTAAATACCTGCTGAAAAAGGGGGAGGGGTTGTTATTGAGTGAGCAGCATTAAATTATGGCAAAGATGGTAAAATATGGTTGGCAAATTATATATTCATTTAATATATGCATGTACATGTATATCTAAATGTATCTTGCAATAAGCCCAAATCAATGTTGCAGTCACCAAACATAAAAGTATAAAAAAAAAAATATGTATTTTACAGATTGCCAAAAGTTTTCTCGATTTGGAGACACAAATTAAATTTCAAGCAATCATTATAGAATGAAAGATGAGTGGATAAGAGTTGGTGGACTTATTTATGAATAGTGTAGTACATGTACTTTATACTAATGAACAAATATGTAAAGTATATTGGCTATGAATTTTTGTCCACCATGGGGGCTCTGAAATTAAGAAGCGAGAAACAAATATAATTAATTCTTGATGCAAGAAAATCCAGTCCAGTACTGGACTGCTTTAGCATTGTTACAATAGTTATGAATGCTACACATTCCACATTCACCAATGTTATATTGGGTCTCTGTACTGACTGCTGTGATTGAACTATCCTCAACAATTTCTTCAATTTGCAGTTTCATCAATATTGCCTGGTGGCAGCTCCACTTCCTGCTCCACATCACCAACAAAGTTTGTCACCAAATGGTTCCAACTTCTGTGTGTGTGTGTGTGTGTGTGTGTGTGTGTGTGTGTGTGTGCGTGTNGTGTGGTGGGGGGGGGGGGGGGGGTGCAGCATTCTTCCTTCCAATTCTTCTACTAATATGTCATTTTGTCAATGTCTCTGAAAAGAAAAGAAAGTGAAACCACAAAGCAACACGAACCAATGTAACAAATAATTCATAAAACAAAAATAATTAAAGATCCATGTCCCGCTGCGGCTGACAAAACACTACAGAATTCTACTCTATTTAGATATGTAAAACATTAGCATGACTAACATGGGCCACACTACTTCTGTTGATCATTGCCATAACTTAATGTTCAAAACTGTTTTCTTTTATTAAATTTTTGTTATGAATCAGATATTGTTTTTGTTATTTATTATATGAAATGTAAATATGGGGTAATGATTGTGACAATTAGCAAATCAGCATCATGAATTCTAAACTATAACACTACAACATGACCACTGATCCCCTTCTGATATGTTTTTGCTGACTGTTATGCGATGCCTGTCATAAGTATCTCGCCGTGTAAACCTCTAACACTGTTGGAGTAGTATTTCTCCCTATCATCCTCAGAAAAAATATGGTAGATAGGTAAGCATTTTTTATGTTGGAAAATATTGAAACTATGTTTATATAGAGCAGGATTTCTAACTTTTAACAGTGCATATCATTGAATGCATATAGATGTCTGGTACCAGACATCGACGTGTAAAAATGTCAGACATCAATATGTCAAAATGTCCAAGTCTGGTGTAAGGAAACTCGGGCTAGTACTGCAGTTTTTATTTGGCATTACTGTATGTTTACATAAATCCTAGATTGTTTGAGGCGAGTATTGAAGCCATGGAAAGGAAATAAATAAATCAACAAATCATTCAGATAGGGAGTAATGAAAGAGGAGAAGCAAAAAGGTTTCCTATATCATACCTAATGTTTTTATAGTCAGTTTGAACGAAGTGTGCGTTACACACAACATCAGCCGATGATGGTTTGCCCGATCGCATCTCTTTATGCCAACCCTCCACTTCAGTTAACGTTGTAGACCTCGGGGAAAGTTGTGTCCTCCACTTCCAAAACATTGTGTTACACGGACCGTGGTACACAGCAGTGAGCAGTACTTCACCTGTAAGTTCACCATTCAGCGGCGACTACAGGCATCAACGTGAAATTAGGCCGTATACACCAGATCGCTCCTACTTATAAAAAGAGCGATACCCCATAGTACATACGCGCCCTCTAGTGGACAAAAATGTAGCGGTGGGAACCATTCCAGCCGACGGTAGGAAACACAAGGGAGATAACACATCAACTCTTTATAATTATTTTCACATGTAGGAATTCTTATAATCATGTACATACGCCTATTCATCCCTACTGCTATACAGCTGTAACTGTAATTTCAAATTAAACTTAATGGTAGATAAGGTATAGATGCATTGAAAAAAAGGGAAAAAATATAGTCACGGTGTAGTACATGTATATAGATGATTCGGTGCATTTGTGCCAGTGTTATGCATGTTTCTTATTCAGAAATGTAGCTTGAACCTCTCCGCTCCAAAGAGAGTTATCTCCCCAAAGGAAAGTACACTACTAGGGTGGATATGGCGACTAGGTACAATTAGCGCAAGTCCCCACCGTGTCGCGACACTTTCCTCTTGCCCCCCACCAAACACCGTTTACGGTTTACGTGCATTCATCGGAGCATACAAAGTACTTGCGAGAGTCATGCAAGGCTGTTCATCACTCCTCTCTCCGCTTGATAGTGTTGTCACAGGTGGACGCGAATCAAAAAAGACCATCCAATGGACCGACGAACTCCTCCATGACTTTACAAATGCCCAGAAGGCGTTATCTTCTGACCGCATCATCACTCTCCCCACGTCTACTGACCAACTATGGATAGTGACAGACGGTGCAGTCAGAGACCCTGGACTAGGAGCAACGCTGTACGTCACTCGTAACAACAAAGTCTGTCTTGCAGGCTATTTCAGTGCCAAACTGCGTAAGAACCAATTGGATTCCATGTGAAATCGAGGCTCTGTCAATCGCGTCCGCCATAAAACATTTCAGTCCATACATCATCCAGTCAACTACAAAGGCATGTGTGTTAACTGAAAGCAGACCATGTGTGCAAGCTTTTGAGAAATTATGCAGAGGAGAATTTTCTGCTATCCCTCGAACCTCGACATTCATGTCCACAGCGAACCGCTTCCAAGTGTCGCTACGACACGTGTCAGGCTCTGCTATACTTCCATCCGACTTCGCGAGCCGCAACGCCCCCATGTGCAATGAGCCTACACGTTTGTCGCTAGCGTTGTGCGTCAAGTGTCCGTCGATGATATCCTAGCAGGATCGTCCAAGTTGCCGTACACCAGTCGGTCCGCATGGTTGTCTTTACAATCCGATTGTACAGACCGTCGTAGAACACACGCGCATCTGTGTCAGGGCACCCGGCCCTCCAAGAAACAAATTACGGGCAAGGATGTCAAACGTTATCTAAACGTTGCTTCTCTTTCTAGGGACGGCCTCCTTGTCGTCAAACGTGACGCACTGTTTGCAAGTTCAACTGACTACATTATTATTCCCAGACAGGTCCTCAAGACCAATTCTACAACCGACAGATACCTGTAGAGAATCAGTCATTCCTTATGCAACAAGACGACGACAGGAACAAGAATCATCCTTACAGTAAGATAAGCAAAACCCCATCGCGTCGACAACCAATCCCTCCTCGACTAAACCGAGGCGATCTTGTATGTTTGTTCTCCGAAAGGAACAAATCGTGTGCTTGCGACAGATTCTTAGTGGTAAGCGTTGATAGACAATGGTGTAATATCCAAAAGTTTGTTTGCTGTCAATTACGTAAATCATCGTACCGTGTGAAGACTTCAGATTGCTTTAAACAGAGGGTCCTTCGCAAATATCGGATTCGCAAGGCCCTCCCCGGTTTGTGCAAAGCGACGTACACTCAGACGATGATGACAATGTGCACCTTGGCCCTCTAGTTGGACAACATGATTTCTCCAACAATGTACCAATACCCCCTGACATTATACCTCCTTCCCTGCCTGAAATACCGTCGGTAATTTCTGGGGCCCCAGGTAGTTCTTCAGACCTTCCAACTAGTACAGAAACTGATTCGAACACTTTGACTGTTTCCCCAACTTCACCCTCGTGTGACACACGTCCTAAACGTGATCGCCAGTTGCCCCAAAATCTCAAAGACTATGAGCTGAATTAGTAGAACTTTCACTACTCAGTGTTGGATCAGTAATTCATTTTACCCACATTCATATTGGTCAAATAACCTATGTTATTAATTGTGTGGCTAGTGTTTAAAACTTTATTGTGAATCATGACAATGTTACAAAAAAACCCACCATTTACTCTTACAAAGTTTAATTCCAGTTGACTGTTACTAGTGTTAGTTAATATTTTGATCAAACGATCTGTGAGTCATATAGAACTGTTGTGTCACCATATTTAGTAACGATCATTTATAGTTGTATGCAACTTTGCTGTTAATGTTTCCTTCTCATTCATAATAACTTAGCCATAAGTCATTTACAAAGAAAAAGAGGGTAGCGCCAGTGTAATGTATGTTAGTTATCAGGGTTCCGGAGATCCCGGACCGGGCTCCGTTTTGTGTGTTACACGTATGTGCTGCTCTTCCGTTTTCCGCCATTAAATGTTCGATCTCTCACCGTGGTTGTGTGTGTTTTTCCTTACTGGCGTTGTATTATAGATTGTATTTTAATAATATGATCATAATTATTTTGGATCAGTTTTGTACACAAATTGAAACATTTGTACAGGAATTATCTATAACTATGAAATAAATATAGAATGTCAAATATATACTATCACGTCAGTATAGATTTATCAATTATATACTATTAGGTCACTTCGTATGTGTTCATATATAGTTTATACAACCACAGTTTACATCATATTAAACATACAATTAAATCGGTCTAAAGCTTGTAACAGTGATTGGGACCTCGAATAATTGTTCCTCAGCGGATTGTTAACATACCAAAGCATATAGTCTGACAAATTATTCAGTTAAAACTGCACAATCCGACATCTTTTGTATAGATAAACCTGCACAATTCAACACCTTTAGAAAATATAAAACAGCACAATCCGACACCTGTTGCAGAGAAAGTTTTGCACAATTTGGCATATTTTGACTACAATGTAGTCATTATTTTTGACACATAAGCTGAAAAACCAGTTCTGCAATAGTGTCAGACTATACATAATTACGTATACTACAAATAACATTTGTATATAGAAACATCACTACTTGGTTTTGTACTCATGCTCGAGTGATCCCCGCAGATAGTCTAAGTCTTCATCTGATTCAATTTGCATAATTTTTCCACTTTTAGTTTTTATTTTGAGTTTTCCGTTGGTTGACCATGTTCTTTGTATATATGGACAATGATAAGCCCGGTCAATCAAACTCTGGTTGAATCTGGTTAAGTTTTCTTTAATCACCACACGATCGTTTTTGAGCATGTGACGATTGTCGATCACTCTAAATTTTGTTCGTCTCTGTACAAATTTGCAGATGACGTTTCGCGGACGTTCCTTTTTGAAAGTTCCTAAGCGATGTGCAGTATCGATATCATCGGAGTCTATGTCTATACGAAGTTTTGTTTTACACAAGTGTACTACGTACCGCGTTAACTGTCTCGTCCATAGTCTCGTCTTTGTTGGTGTCTGCCATACCAAATATCCTGATAGAGTTAGCTCGTCCATGTTGTTCTAGGGAATTAATGGCATGAGGAATGTCCTGATTTTCCTGATGTAAAGAATTAATTTGATATTGTTGTTTATTGGATTCAGTTGTAATTTTGTCCACTTTTTCCCCAGTTCTCTGTTTTTATGCTCCAATTCTAAGATTTTGCCTTCGAGAGTCTCAATCCGTTCCTTCTGAATAAGTTGTAACTCACTTATTTTGTCATCGAAATTTTGATGCAGGGTACCAATGCTGGTACCAATGTTGATCTACCGTAATGAAATTTTTCATCCCTGACCGGAGGTCAACCTTGGTCACAAGTTTGGAATGTAGGAGTTCTATCCTATCTAGACGGTTGTCTATATCCATTTCAAGAGTTGTGAAATGATCCAATGTTTTTTGATTTTTGTCTAATTTTGCTCGCTTTTTTTCTTTACGTTTGTCCTTTTTAAAAAATGGACGTTCCTCGTGACTGAGGTCGGAATAGGAGTCTCTGGCTCTTTTTGGGGTTCCCTGATGAGACATTGTTCGAGTATAAAATATTATATTATTATCCGCGAAATAAATGTTCACTTAGGTAGGTTATCGCCTCACTGGTCACGTGAGCACATCACCTTACATTGATGTATACAGGTGTATATCACGTACAAGCTATATGTATAGTGAGTGGTCAGTCAAGCGGACATTTGACAGGTGGCATGATTACATAGTCAGTTTTGAAATTTCTAAAACATACACCTATAAAGGCATAATATAGTTTGCTCTTCGATGCAGATGATAACAATCGTCCTTCTCGGAATCCACTGCCAAATTTAAAAGCACAGAGGGTCTATATTCAATCGAAATTCGAAAAATCAATCGGAGCATACCTGAAAGGTGCTTGACCTGTCCGGCCTCGTTCTCGTCAACAGTGCCAACAGTTCCCTTGGTTTTCTTGGGCGAAACTTGAAGATTTCCACTTCAAAGGTCAAGGAAAAAGCCTCCAAAGCTCTAGTGAGGCCTAAGCATGAGTATGCTAGTGTATTCTGGGATCCATACCTGAAGAATGATATAGACCAATTTGAGAAGGTCCAGCGATGAGCTGCCTGCTTTGTCACTAATCGCCACAGAAATACCTCCAGTGTAGGAGTCATGATCAATGGCCTACAATGGCGGAGCTAGGCAACTCGTCGCCGTGACGCATGCCTCACTATGCTATACAAAACAGCCAACAACCTTATCTGTGTACGTTCCTCTGATCTAATTCCGGTTGTCAGACCTTCACGACACTGTCATCACCTTTCATTCCAAACTCTTTCCTGTAAAACCGCTGCTCGGAAAGAGAGATTCTTTCCAAGAACAATGCCTCAGTTGAACTCTCTTCCTCCTAGCTTGGCATCAAATGCTACACTCTCTTCCTTTAAATCTGCCATTAGTTCCTTCAAATATACTAATTAAACTTGTGTTCCCCAGTCTGCTCACACACATATGCCTTGCATAATTATCATCCTGTTTCACTACTACTACACGAAGTAGGCATGTATATGGTAGAACTAGAAGTAACGATAGGCTGTAACGTAGCAAATGACTGGTGCTGGATAGCCTTCAGATTCATGGGGAGAGGCCTGTCATAAACCTCTGTCTTTTGCTGCAGGAAGTCAAAAATATCCATATTAGAACGTTTCGGGCATATATATTCTATTTTCTTTCCAGTCTACCATCTCTCTTTCTGCTGGTTTGTCCCATGACAACCGTCATCAAGGTTATAAATCTGTGAACAACACACAGTAAAACTAACGGCTTGTAGAACATGTCCTTAGCGTCTCTATTTTAACTTCATGTTACGTCATAACACGACGTCCATACGATCATTATTAAATTAGAATAGTCTAAATCTTCTTTTTTCCTGAGAATTCAGACGCTTGGAACAACGACTGACCCTAGACAGTGTCTAATACTGTCTGTACAGTGTCCTTTGATGCTCATCTCCAGTGTAATCCTACTCTGCAGAATAACCAATTCTAACTTACGACTTATCAGGTAATTATACCGACAGTAGTCACTGTAACAGTGTAATAAAACCTACAAAATCCGGACTAAAGAATGCTAAACAACATGCAGGTGTTGTAAATGACGGTATTTACAGAGTTTTATAGCGTTCATTTTAACATAAAACCTATTTAAATAGCAATTAAATCAATATAACAATGCGTACAGATTGCTAAAGGAGTGACATTATTTAATAACATTTATACCAGATTGAATTAAGGAGATATACAGAACGAATTGTCGATTCCCATAGACAAAGTCTGAACTCTAATATCGGTACAATAAGTCCTCTAAAAACAAGTGAGTCATCAAAACGGAAAATATTTATCACCAAACCTTTCCCACCCGTCAATAAATAAAATAAAAATATGAAAATAAAAATAAAGTGCAAAACCAGATTCCATGGTTTCCGGAAATGTTAGCAGTATTTGTGACACCCGTAAGGATGTTAAATCCAGGAGAGGAATACAATATCAACGATATATGTTTTAGTGAACAGCTATTTAGTCCTAGTCGAAGCCTCATTGGTTAAGATCACCTACAGCCAAGAAATATTAGAACGTGTTTTTTTATCACGTAACTAAGAAACCTGTAATTGAGGTTAAATACTTGTTTATTGACTATTAACACTGTCCTATAGACATAGCAATACCTAGGACTGGTTTGTTCGATCAAGTTGACAATACGATGTAAAATGAGGCCTTAGTATTAAATCACAGAGACGCGTACTGAATGCTACAATGTGTGACGATTACAAAGTTGTATTATTCATACCACACTCCTATTATAACGCGGGGAAATTATCACATATCTATGCAGAACAAATGTATAGAAATCGATTGTTAGCCATACAAAGTTCCTTTATGTAAATCCTGGACAGGAAATTATTGAATATTAAAGAACACATTTGTTTATCCTTTAGACGGGACGTGAAGCTGGACGAGATGTGTTCCTGGTGACCATCGATGCGTGTGTAGACAGCCCGAATAGGAGGAGTAGAAATCGGTTTTATAGGAAGCCTGCTTGTGAAATACGTCAGCATTGCTGGAGATAAAAACAGGAAAGGACTGATTATTTTTAAGATAATGAAAAAAATAGTTCCTGTCTATAACCTTGTAATAAGCTCTAAGATCTGTAGTAGGAAGTGGTCAGGTATTATATACAGGAAACGCGACATATATCAAAGCAGCATTTTTAACATAACAAAACAATTTTCTTAACGGAATAATTCTTTTGTCATACAGGTCGCTTTGTTATAGAGGCGAGTGGACGTTTTCTTGAAAGGGTATAATTGATGTTTATTTCCTAAGGTAGGTTCCTAAATGTCAGTAGATTTGTGTAATTGTCCTGCTTGTCTTAAATAAGTTTCTCCAATGTCATTAATTTACATTGATTTACACCGCTAGCATCATCCCAATTATTATATTATGTATATAGTCAGTTGTTCCATATCATGAGAAGTTGCCCTATTAGCACCTTTATCTTATAATGAGAAGAATCCTGTGATCTATTTACATCCTATTTATCCTACAGCACTCGAGTTTATAGACACTGTGTGAAGGTTAAGACACTTCAGTAACCCCTAAATCTGTTGACAGCGCATTCATATAATAAATATAATACATTAATGATTAAATCTTCTCTAATAAGGCGGACATTAATAAAGAAGACACATTTGTTTAGGCAATGCATGTTTTATATTACAAGGTGAACACAAATATAGACACTTGTTTAGGCAATGCATGTTCTATATTACAAGGTGAACACTAATTTAGACACTTGTTTAGACATTGCATGTTCTATATTACAAGGTGAACAATAATATAGACATTTGTTTAGACATTGCATGTTCTATATTACAAGGTGAACAATAATATAGACATTTGTTTAGGCAATGCATGTTCTATATTACAAGGTGAACACTAATATAGACATTTGTTTAGGCAATGCATGTTCTATATTACAAGGTGAACAATAATATAGACATTTGTTTAGGCAATGCATGTTCTATATTACAAGGTGAACAATAATATAGACATTTGTTTAGGCAATGCATGTTCTATATTACAAGGTGAACAATAATATAGACATTTGTTTAGGCAATGCATGTTCTATATTACAAGGTGAACAATAATATAGACATTTGTTTAGGCAATGCATGTTCTATATTACAAGGTGAACAATAATATAGACATTTGTTTAGGCAATGCATGTTCTATATTACAAGGTGAACAATAATATAGACATTTGTTTAGGCAATGCATGTTCTATATTACAAGGTGAACAATAATATAGACATTTGTTTAGGCAATGCATGTTCTATATTACAAGGTGAACAATAATATAGACATTTGTTTAGGCAATGCATGTTCTATATTACAAGGTGAACAATAATATAGACATTTGTTTAGGCAATGCATGTTCTATATTACAAGGTGAACAATAATATAGACATTTGTTTAGGCAATGCATGTTCTATATTACAAGGTGAACAATAATATAGACATTTGTTTAGGCAATGCATGTTCTATATTACAAGGTGAACAATAATATAGACATTTGTTTAGGCAATGCATGTTCTATATTACAAGGTGAACAATAATATAGACATTTGTTTAGGCAATGCATGTTCTATATTACAAGGTGAACAATAATATAGACATTTGTTTAGGCAATGCATGTTCTATATTACAAGGTGAACAATAATATAGACATTTGTTTAGGCAATGCATGTTCTATATTACAAGGTGAACAATAATATAGACATTTGTTTAGGCAATGCATGTTCTATATTACAAGGTGAACAATAATATAGACATTTGTTTAGGCAATGCATGTTCTATATTACAAGGTGAACAATAATATAGACATTTGTTTAGGCAATGCATGTTCTATATTACAAGGTGAACAATAATATAGACATTTGTTTAGGCAATGCATGTTCTATATTACAAGGTGAACAATAATATAGACATTTGTTTAGGCAATGCATGTTCTATATTACAAGGTGAACAATAATATAGACATTTGTTTAGGCAATGCATGTTCTATATTACAAGGTGAACAATAATATAGACATTTGTTTAGGCAATGCATGTTCTATATTACAAGGTGAACAATAATATAGACATTTGTTTAGGCAATGCATGTTCTATATTACAAGGTGAACAATAATATAGACATTTGTTTAGGCAATGCATGTTCTATATTACAAGGTGAACAATAATATAGACATTTGTTTAGGCAATGCATGTTCTATATTACAAGGTGAACAATAATATAGACATTTGTTTAGGCAATGCATGTTCTATATTACAAGGTGAACAATAATATAGACATTTGTTTAGGCAATGCATGTTCTATATTACAAGGTGAACAATAATATAGACATTTGTTTAGGCAATGCATGTTCTATATTACAAGGTGAACAATAATATAGACATTTGTTTAGGCAATGCATGTTCTATATTACAAGGTGAACAATAATATAGACATTTGTTTAGGCAATGCATGTTCTATATTACAAGGTGAACAATAATATAGACATTTGTTTAGGCAATGCATGTTCTATATTACAAGGTGAACAATAATATAGACATTTGTTTAGGCAATGCATGTTCTATATTACAAGGTGAACAATAATATAGACATTTGTTTAGGCAATGCATGTTCTATATTACAAGGTGAACAATAATATAGACATTTGTTTAGGCAATGCATGTTCTATATTACAAGGTGAACAATAATATAGACATTTGTTTAGGCAATGCATGTTCTATATTACAAGGTGAACAATAATATAGACATTTGTTTAGGCAATGCATGTTCTATATTACAAGGTGAACAATAATATAGACATTTGTTTAGGCAATGCATGTTCTATATTACAAGGTGAACAATAATATAGACATTTGTTTAGGCAATGCATGTTCTATATTACAAGGTGAACAATAATATAGACATTTGTTTAGGCAATGCATGTTCTATATTACAAGGTGAACAATAATATAGACATTTGTTTAGGCAATGCATGTTCTATATTACAAGGTGAACAATAATATAGACATTTGTTTAGGCAATGCATGTTCTATATTACAAGGTGAACAATAATATAGACATTTGTTTAGGCAATGCATGTTCTATATTACAAGGTGAACAATAATATAGACATTTGTTTAGGCAATGCATGTTCTATATTACAAGGTGAACAATAATATAGACATTTGTTTAGGCAATGCATGTTCTATATTACAAGGTGAACAATAATATAGACATTTGTTTAGGCAATGCATGTTCTATATTACAAGGTGAACAATAATATAGACATTTGTTTAGGCAATGCATGTTCTATATTACAAGGTGAACAATAATATAGACATTTGTTTAGGCAATGCATGTTCTATATTACAAGGTGAACAATAATATAGACATTTGTTTAGGCAATGCATGTTCTATATTACAAGGTGAACAATAATATAGACATTTGTTTAGGCAATGCATGTTCTATATTACAAGGTGAACAATAATATAGACATTTGTTTAGGCAATGCATGTTCTATATTACAAGGTGAACAATAATATAGACATTTGTTTAGGCAATGCATGTTCTATATTACAAGGTGAACAATAATATAGACATTTGTTTAGGCAATGCATGTTCTATATTACAAGGTGAACAATAATATAGACATTTGTTTAGGCAATGCATGTTCTATATTACAAGGTGAACAATAATATAGACATTTGTTTAGGCAATGCATGTTCTATATTACAAGGTGAACAATAATATAGACATTTGTTTAGGCAATGCATGTTCTATATTACAAGGTGAACAATAATATAGACATTTGTTTAGGCAATGCATGTTCTATATTACAAGGTGAACAATAATATAGACATTTGTTTAGGCAATGCATGTTCTATATTACAAGGTGAACAATAATATAGACATTTGTTTAGGCAATGCATGTTCTATATTACAAGGTGAACAATAATATAGACATTTGTTTAGGCAATGCATGTTCTATATTACAAGGTGAACAATAATATAGACATTTGTTTAGGCAATGCATGTTCTATATTACAAGGTGAACAATAATATAGACATTTGTTTAGGCAATGCATGTTCTATATTACAAGGTGAACAATAATATAGACATTTGTTTAGGCAATGCATGTTCTATATTACAAGGTGAACAATAATATAGACATTTGTTTAGGCAATGCATGTTCTATATTACAAGGTGAACAATAATATTGACATTTGTTTAGACAATGCATGCTCTATGTTACAAGGTGAACAATAATATAGACACTTGTTTAGACAATGCATGCTCTATGTTACAAGGTGAACAATAATATAGACATTTGTTTAGACATTGCATGTTCTATATTACAAGGTGAACAATAATATAGACATTTGTTTAGACAATGCATGTTCTATATTACAAGGTGAACAATAATATTGACATTTGTTTAGACAATGTATGTTCTATATAGCCATGAGCAGTATAAGACTATGATATTACCCTACAGAAAGGGATTGTTTGTCTAAAATTCATCGGTTGTTATCCTCAAAATGAATCGACGAATTTAAATAAGTGAGTTCCGAATATCTTAACGGCATTCCATATTTATGGTAACATAAATTCATTTCTCATTTCACGTTTTCGTGCAGTGAATTTATAATTAGTACGGAGTACGTAAATATAGGCAGAAAATAAAGCATGTATATAAAGAACTATATTATTAGATATGTAATAAAACCAGTACAGTAAAGAAATTGTTTCAAATGGTATTTTGTAGAAATTATTGTCATACTTTTTCCACATATTTAATGTAAATTTAATAGGTCGAAGATGTGTTCGAAAATTAATGGTCGCATTATTTTTTTACGATCTATACTATCAAATAATATAATGACGGGTCAATAATTTTCTAAAATTGTATTTGCCACCCAAAAGGATTTCACAATTATGTTTTAATCAATAGCAATGCATGAAATTAAAAAATGTTATGACGATTTTTAGGTTCATGTAATGATAAAAGAAAGTGAACATGTATATGCTAATTAATTTACCAAAAAACCCACCAGATACCGACATGACTTTCCGACAGGACTCGTCTCCTTTGGCATAATTCAATGTCGTCAAAACAGTTTTTCAACACCAAAGGAATCGAGTATCTTGCATTTACTTCTGTGTCTTTTAATACACATACCGTTTACCCATTATGCTTTCTTTGTTTCAATTAACACAACGTCAATTCACGAAAGGACAAAAAACATCAAACGAACTAAAACAAGTTTGCTGAACAAAGGCGTCAAACTTGGTATTTTACAACTACTGTCGTTATCATATACATTACAACCATTTCTGAGACAGCCGTTTCAATTTCTTTTATAATATTCATATCTGACTTGTTTAATGACTGAAAGATCAACCTTGGCGGAGCTCGAGGGAAGAAACAAAGACAGTATTCAGGGGGTGGGTAACGATATTGGATATAGTGTAAGAACATACTGCACAGATGTATGATTTATTGAGATAAACGTTATTTGTATAGTGTAAAGGTTGTTTTAAATTCGTCATTTGTAAAGATTTTGCCAATAAATCGCAGGTTTCACAGATTAAATATGATATCCTCACTGACAGAGTGCATGGTTTTAATTTTGTGAACATAATCCAGATGGAGAGTACTGCAGATGCATTACCTCTGATATGGACCTGTACCTCTGGTTGTTGTTGTTGTGTGGGTCGGTTGGTGGCAGTGATCACGTCTTTCATTTCCTCTGCTTTTATTAGTTTCATGTACATGTTTTAATCTCAACTTGTTGAATTCAAAACTGACTTCTATGATATAGTATATGTAACATACTTTAACACTTTTCTATTTTAATTCAATTAAAATTAAATTTCAGAGAAAACATATTTGTAATGATTTATGATCATACCATATAGACTTGATAAACAAACAATTAGCGAACTATTTCTGGCATAGATTCATTTAAACTTGCAGAATTCATTTTTAGCAGAACATAACTCTTCTCTTGATGTTTATTTTGACAGATGAATCATACATAACTTAACGTTCAATTATTCCTTTGTAAATTGAATAAAATTGCCACTTCTCTGCAGACTATTGTATAAATATCTCACTGACTCACATCATAGGAAACAATCCTTCTTTTCCTGAAATGTTTTGTATAATAACACAGTCACACTCAATATAGTACGATAGCTAAGTACCACACTACTGTTGTACCACCCCCATAGGACTTGCTCTTCTCCCTCTATTTTCTTACTCTTTAGAAAGGATAACAAATGATACAAGTGATTTAAGTTAGTTGGAATTAATTCGGTCTTAAATACTCCAATGTACAATGAGTGTTTTTGTTTTATATAATTTAACAGACAAATATAAAGCTTTAAAATAATTATTTAACAGATGACAACGTCTTCAAATACAAAAGGAATCTGCCATTGTCCTTAATACACTTCAGAATGGAGCATAACTGTTATATCTCTTTATTTATTAATATTTTCTTTTGTCACTATAAAATCAATTTAGTATCGATCGTCACATTATATCCGAGGACCTCATTACTGAATTATACAATTATACAAGACTGTTTGTGTAAAAAGAGTTTTTGTCGATAATACTTGTCAGGGAGTGGTAAAAGCGGTTCATATTAATTTCGTGTCATCATCAAATGATCTCGTGCGCAGCTGGTAAAACTAAATCATCGACGTTATTAACAGTACCACCTACACATAATTCACTTTTTTCAATTGAGCATACCATGTTTTGGTTAAAAAATACAGTAGTTAAAGGTTCGACATTCTAGTGTTTTTACTGTTAATCACATATGTCTTTATCATAATTGATTTGAGGGTGTGTAACAATTTCCTTATATTGGTGAAGTATTTGCTGTTAACATTTTTACTGTTAAATCAGCACATCTTTACACACCCATACACGTTTCATTCACAAATTACTGAACGCTATTATTACACGTTGGTGAACTAACATAATTTGTTTGTGTCCAGAAATTACCTTGACCCATAGATCACAGAGGTAAAACGTGCTAAAAAATCAACAGACTTACAAATGTATTCTCAAAAACCACAATACACAACGATAAATGAACAAAAGACACACACACGGGACCGCACCTTTAAAATATTGTTATCGGTACAGCATGTCAAACATTGAAATAAACTGCAACATACATGCAGCATACAGCTGATTTGTCCTTCTAGAATCCATTGGTGGCGTTGAGGCGGAAAGGTTTGATATCCTAACTGCTGGTACTCACTACTGTTGAAACAGGAGGGCAGTTGATTAAACCCGTCTATTATACGAATTTCAAAAATTAGAGGAATACTGGTTAATCTTAATAATACGTTCTGCACGTATTTTTGCATCGGTGTAGAATCTTTTAAATTTAGGTTTGTTCAAACATATAAATCCAAACAGTCTGTGTCATAATTACCTTACACTTTACACCTCATTTTCTAGGATTGGTGATGCGTGTTTTACAATAAAACTACATCACCTTCAGTATTCATTTTATCACTAAACAGGAAATGGCATCGCAATCTGATGACATTAATGAATCACGTTCATTAGACGTTAGACATTTCTTAGTAAACAATGTTTATTCATTAAAGAAGTAAGTCACGCGGTGTATCACAAAAGCATCAATAGCTTTAGCCGATGTTATATTAACAGGTTCATAAAACAATGACTTCGAGTGAAACTTGATTTTTTATTACTGTTTCGACATTGTTTGAGAAAATGAGACAACCAAAACTGTTTTTACTCGTTATGAATCTTCCCATTTGCTGCAGATAGATTAGTTTCCAATCACAACCCTGTTATTGACGACATTTATCATTCGAAAGTGATGTTTCAAGAAAATATAATAGTCTGACTGAGATGAAAACAAGAGCGCTTCAAAAGGAAAGTCAGGTTTCTTGTCTCTGAAATACCATTGTCATTTCGTGGAATGAATAAAATCATGGTTTGAGCGCCTTCAAAGCTAATTTTCACCTTTGGCAAGACCTCCCCCCCC
>NW_018408651.1:56152-71215 GCF_002113885.1 Mizuhopecten yessoensis
CCCCCCCCCCCCCCCCCCTCGAGTACAATGCTGTGTCATTATTTAAACAATGTACACCATTCACAAATAGTGCACCACGACATTCCGCTTTTAGGTCGGTAATATCCATAGGCTACACCACACAATAAAACATTATAAAAGTGACAAAATCAGGATTGATGCCGGAGTTTGCTCAGATTCGTGTAGTATAAATGTGGGAATTTTGCTGACACGCTAGGCAAGCGGCAATAACGGGTTTTTCTTTTCTTTTCTGTCACCTTATTGAGGACAATGAAGCAAACCAAATTGATCTGCCGGCCCCATTACACTGTCATTTCCATGTCTATTGATGGTGTCTCCTTATCCTTTCAGCCGAGGCTGCCTTTGTATCCACTATTGGCAGTGACTTCTCCTGGTCCACAACGGTTGATGTTAACCTACCCTGTCCAAGTTATTACATTTAAAGAAAATAATACCAGCCATGTAAGTCATTTGTTTTCCTGATATATCCGTTTTGAACAACCTGTCCGGGTTAGATAAGTCCGGTTATGCGGTTTAAAAAATATTTCTATGTTTTAGAGTAGCTTCGTTTCGTGCTAGATAGTAAACTGACTCGGATCTTAAGGTTATACATGAAAAACAACACACAAACAAAGAAAAAACAAAAAAACGAAATTAACAAAAAGAAAAAAAAGAAAAAAAAGAAAAAAACCCAACTCTGACGTATTGGTAATCACACACAATATATCTGAAATGATAGTTAACAATATGTGTTTCCACGAGTTACCAACTGTTTTAAGTGCTGTGGAGTATCACTAAATGTTTATTGATATAGCTTACAGAGCCCCTGTAAGAGGTTGTTGCAGTCGGCTGTGATAGGCAAATGTACAACAGAGTGACATTCATTGAGCGATTGATGGCGCATATGCGAATACTTGCAAAGTCCCAAGGAAACCATTAAAGAGATTTGTTCCACTTCCGGGAATTATTAAAATATGGGATCCCATCATTTGTATCAATTTATGATTTATATTCATGCAGTGGATAGATTTTTGCATGCGTCTATATTCGCCCATGTATCATAAACCAACAATAATATTGAAATACTATTTGTTGGTATATTTTATGTGTTAACGTGAACAGTGACAAAGGCGATACAAATATCACTAAAACTATCATAATACTGTCATACGAGGCTGTAAGCACAAACATTAAAAAGATACGGTGATGGAGTGGGAGAAATAAACTTACAATGTGTTAAAACAACTCATTAGTGGATTGCACTGCAACATACATCTGATTCGTCCTTCTAGGATTCATTGGTGACGTTAGGGCCCGAAAAGTTGGAACTCTAAACTGGTATAAACTACTGTTGAAACAGAGGGGGAGTAAAGTACAACTACTCTATCATTCGAATGTCAATTATTAAAGGAAAAAATGTTAATCTTAATATTACATTCTGCACGTAATTTGCATGGGTGTAGAATTTTTCAAATTATTGTTTGTTCAAATGGTTAGTTTTAACACGACTGTGTCGTAATTAGCTTACACGTTATACCTCATTTTCTAGGATTGGTGATGCGTGTTTTACAATAAAATTGCTTCATCAACAGTATTCATTTTCCTTAATGAAACAGAAATTACATCAAAATCTGACGACAATAATGAATCAGGTTCATTAGACTTTTAGATTTAGATTTTTTAAGAACCAAATGTTAAATTGACTTTTTCATAAAACACTTTTTAAAACTCTTTTCGACATTGTTAAGAAAAGTGAGACAACCAACATGGTGATTACTCGTTATGAATGCAAAAAATATCGGCTTATCTTCCCATTTGCTGCGGATAGATAAGTTTCCAATCACAAACCTGTGAGTGACGGTATCTTTCTTTGGAAAGTAATGTTTCAAGAAAAAATAATAGTCTGACTGAATTGAAAACAAGAGCGCTAGAAAAAAGTCATTTTTTGTGTGTATGAGATACAATTGCCATTTCGTGGAATGAATAACATCATGGTTTGAGCATCTACAAAGCTAATTTCAGCTTTGGCAACGCCTTCGAGTACAATGCTGTGTCATTATTTGAACAATGTACACCATTCACAAATATTGCACGACATTCCGCATTAAGGTCGGTAATATCTATACACTGCCTTCCAAAAGTTCTGTTACATTTGCTTTTTCGATATATAATTCAAGTAAATAATTATGCCAATCTTGTTTTATTATCATTTGCATGTACTATTAACCAAGTTATTGGACAATTATTTCTGTTGGTTTTATGATGTTAAGTTTACATAATGTTACAATAATCAGCTATTATGTAAATGGTCAAAATATTGTAATTCCATTAATATTTAGAGTATCCTCCACGAACTCTAACTACAGCCTGGAAACGGTCAGGCATACTCCTAACCAAAGTTCCACATATCCTAGCAGGTATTTCATCCCATGCAAGTTGTAAGGCAGCTTCAAGTTCCCTTAGGTTTCTGCTCTTGTGTCGGCGAACTTCAAAACCTAGATCTCTCCACAAGTTTTCTATCGGGTTCAAGTCGGAGGACTGTGGAGGCACTCCAAAGACAGAATATTGTTGTCCTTCTTCCATTCGTTCACTATTCGTGCCCGATAGCATGGGCACTGTCATCTTGGAAGAAATAGTTGTTTCCATAGCCTAGCATATGCGTTGATGGTACCGCACTGTTTTCTAAAATGTCAATGTATTTGGTTCCGTTCATATTTCCTTTCAAAGGAGACACAACCTTTCAATCCCGCATTGTGTAATCGTCTCCTCACTGTCGTATTCGACGCTACCAAACCATTTTCGATCCACTCCGTTCGAAGCTCAGGAACGGTATCCTTGCGATTTCTGAGGCTGGTCCGGAATGATAATCTATCATCCCGAGGAGTAGAAATCCGTGGCCGGCCAGAACGTTCGCGATCCTCATAGTTCCCGGTATCATGGAACCGTTTAATGGCCCTGTACACGTTCTGTCTGCAACAAAAGAGAAACAGTAAAACAACTATAGACAGGTTCTGGATAAGAAAAGTATGCAAAATCTGCGATGAAAACATTCACTTACCTGCTGGTTCCAAGACTTCTTGCAGTTTGGGTGGCAGCAACACCATTGCGATGGTAAAAAACACACTGGAATCGTTCTTCCCTTGTCATTCGCTGCATTTCTTCTCATGAGTATTTGCAAAGTGATTGAATAGTATAACTACATGTATACTTAGGAGATAACAAATAATCAATGAATGGTGAAAAGTGATGTATATTGTCATTTCAAATTAAATTCAAATTAAATGCCGAGTACATTTAAGCAAATCTAACAATTCTCAAACATCTGAAAGATTTATGAAAAATGTGAAATAACAGAATTGTTTGACAACACCCTTTTTGACTCAATTTGGATAATCCTTGATGGAAAATCATCTTAATCACATCATGTCCCTTTTCATTAATAGAAAAACATTTAAGGAACATTAATTTTTCCAATAGTTTTGTAAAAGATATTTTTTATCCGCAAAATTTAAAATATGTAACAGAACTTTTGGAGGACACACAATAACACATGATAAAAGTGACTAATTCAGGATTGATGCCTGAGTTTGACAGATTCGTGTATCATACATGAGGGAATGTCGCTTACACGCTATGCCAGCGGCAGTAACGGGTTTTTATTGTCTTCTCTGTCTCCTAATTGAGGACAATGAAGCAAACCAAGTTGATCTGCAGCCCCCATTACACTGTCATTTCCACATCTATTGATGGTGTCTTCTTATCCTTTCAGCCGAGGCTGCCTTTGTATCCACTCTTGTCGGTGACTTCTCCTGGTCCACAACGGTTGATGTTAACCTACCCTGACCAAGTTATAACATTTAAAGAAAATAATACCAGCCATCCCTGTTAATGTAAGTCATTTTGTTTTCCTGATATATCCGTTTTGAGCAACCTGTCCGAGTTAAATAAGTCCAGTTATACGGTTTAACATATATTACTATGTTTTATAGTAGCTTCTTTTTGTGCTAGATAGTAAACTGACTCGGATGTTAAGGTTATACATGAAAAACAACACACAAACAAAGAAAAAACAAAAAAACAATAATAACAAAAAGAAAAAAACAAAACAAAACAACTCTGACGTATTGGTGATCACACACAATATATCTGAAATGATAGTTAACAATATGTGTTTCCACGAGTTACCAGCTGTTTTAAGTGCTGTGGAGTATCACTAAATGTTTATTGATATAGCTTACAGAGCCCCTGTAAGAGGTTGTTGCAGTCGGCTGTGATATGCAAATGTACAACAGAGTGACATTCATCGAGCGCTTGATGGCGCATATGCGAATACTTGCAAAGTCCCAAGGAAACCATTACAGAGATTTGTTCCACTTCCGGGATAAATTTATAATAATAACAATAATAATAATAATAAACAGAATTTATTTAGCGCCCTATATAATTTGTAAAATTACTCTAAGGCGCTTTACAACATATGGATAATAGTAATGGTTATAATTGTGAAAACAAACAACAAAGGCTTGCAATCACTTTCATACATTTAACAAGCAATGTGCACATAATTGAACAAATAAAAGGGCGTATTTACATGACGTCTTTGCAAAGATTCTAAAATGCAGACGTGGAGAGATGAGTTTGTATGTCCCTCTTGAACTTGGCCAGGGTATTTGACTTAGCATAGCAGATGGTAAGCTATTCCACAACGTAGCCGAAATTCTCCCAAAGCATCTGTTTCCGTAGGTCACAGTACGAAATTTTGGGACACACAACAAAGATTCTGACTCCGACTGCAGTGATCTTGACGGCTGATACAGGGTAACAAGTTCCTGGAGGTACTGAGGAGCTGTTCCATTCAGTGCCTTGTACGTGTATACCAGAATTTTGTACTGCGACCTGTATCGTACAGGTAACCAGTGCAACGAATAAAGCGCAGGTGTGATGTGCTATCTCTTTCGAGTACGAGTAACTAGCCGTGCTGCAGTGTGCTGAACCCTCTGCAGACGACTAGTTAGTTTGTCAGATATACCACAGAGCAGGGCGTTACCATAATCCAACCGAGAGGCAACAAGTGAATGCACCAAAATCTTGCATGCATCTGCAGTTAGAAACTGCCGAATACAGACGATGTTTCCTGATCTGGTAGTAACAGGATTGGCAATTTATATATAGGATCCCATCATTTGTATCAAATTATGATATATATTCATGCAGTGGATAGATTTTCGCATGCATCTATATTCTCCCATGTATCATAAACCAACAATAATATTGAAATACTATTTAGTGGTATCTTTTATGTGTTAACGTGAACAGTGACAAAGGCGATACAAATATCACTAAAACTAACATAATACTGTCATACGAGGCTGTTAGCACAAACATTAAAAAGATACGGTGATGGAGTGGGAGAAAACTTACAATATGTTAAAACAACTCATTAGTGTATAACACTGCAACGTACAGCTGCTTCGTCCTTCTTGGATTCATTGGTGACGCTAGGGCCCGAAAAGTTGGAACTCTAAACTGGTATAAACTACTGTTGAAACAGAGGGGGAGTAAATTACAACTCCTCTATCATACGAATGTCAAAATATTAGAGAAATACTTGTTAATCTTAATATTACATTCTGCACGTGATTTGCATGGGTGAAGACTTTTTCAAATTCTTGTTGGTTCAAATGGTTAGTTTTAACAAGGCTGTGTCGTAATTAGCTTACACGTTACACCACATTTTCTAGGATTGGTGATGCGTGTTTTACAATAAAATTGCTTCACCAACAGTATTCACTTTTTCAATGAAACAGGAATTCCATCAAAATCTGACGACAATGATGAATCAGGTTCATTAGACTTTTAGATTTAGATTTTTAAGAACCAAATGTTATATTGACTTTTTCATAAAACTGTTTTTTGATAACTGTTTTCGACATTGGTAAAAAAGTGAGACAACCAACATGGTGATTACTCGTTATGAATGCAAAAAATATCGGCTTTTCTTCCCATTTGCTGCGGATAGATAAGTCTCCAATCACAAACCTGTGAGTGACGGCATCTTTCTTTGGAAAGTAATGTTTCAAGAAAAAAAATTAATCTGACTGAGATGAAAACAAGAGCGCTACAAAAAAGAGGTCAGGTTTTTTTGTGTATGAGGTACCATTGTCATTTAGTGCAATGAATAACATCATGGTTTGAGCGTCTACAAAGCTAATTTTCACCTTTGGCAAGGCCTCCGAGTACAATGCTGTGTCATGATTTGAACAATGTACACCATTCACAAATATTGCATGACATTCCGCATTAAGGTCAGTAATATCTATAGGTTACACACAATAACACATAACAATAGTGACTATATCAGGATTGATGCCGGAGTTTGACAGATTCGTGTATCATACATGAGGGAATGTCGCTTACACGCTATGCCAGCGGCAGTAACGGGTTTTTATTGTCTTCTCTGTCTCCTAATTGAGGACAATGAAGCAAACCAAGTTGATCTGCAGCCCCCATTACACTGTCATTTCAACGTCTATTGACGGTGTGTCGTTATCCTTTCAGCCGAGGCTGCCTTTGTATCCACTCTTGTCGGTGACTTCTCCTGGTCCACAGCGGTTGATGTTAACCTTCCCTGTCCAAGTTATTACATTTAAAGAAAACAATACCAGTCATGTAAGTCATTTGTTTTCCTGATATATCCGTTTTGAAAAACCTGTCCGGGTTAGATAAGTCCGGTTATGCGGTTGAAACAATATGTCTATGTCTAAGAGTAGCTTCGTTTCGTGCTAGATAGTAAACTGACTCGGATGTTAAGGTTATACATGAAAAAAAACACACAAACAAACAGAAAACAAAAAAACGAAATTAACAAAAAGAAAAAAAAGAAAAAAAAGAAAAAAACCCAACTCTGACGTATTGGTAATCACACACAATATATCTGAAATGATAGTTAACAATATGTGTTTCCACGAGTTACCAACTGTTTTAAGTACTGTGGAGTATCACTAAATGTTTATTGATATAGCTTACAGAGCCCCTGTAAGAGGTTGTTGCGGTCGGCTGTGATATGCAAATGTACAACAGAGTGACATTCATTGAGCGCTTGAAGGGGCCTATCCGAATACTGGCGAAGTCCCAATGAACCCATTAAAGAGATTTGTTCCATTTCCGGGATTAACTTAAATATAGGATCCCATCATTTGTATCAATTTATGATTTGTATTCATGCAGTGGATAGAATTTTGCATGCGTCTATATTCACCAATGTATCATATATATTTTATGTATTAACGGGAAACGTGACAGACTCGATACAATATCACTAAAACTAAAATAATACTGTCATACCAGGCTGTAAGCACAAACAATAAAAAGATACGGTTATGGAATGAGAGAAAACTTACAATTCGTAAGTGGATTTTGACGGTTGGTATTTGACCAAAAGTGTTAATTGTACATAATCAAGGCAAAGCAATTACTATTTTCTCGCATATTACCATAGGGCTGCATGATTGAAGAAAGAAAAAAAAGAAATATGCCCTAGCGATGTAAACAAAGCTATAAAAAGTGAGACTATGTGATATTTAAAATCAACGAATACATATTCAGCCATAAACAACATCATTTCCTTCCAATGTATGCATTAAAATCGGTTCACAATACAAACACTGTGTTGTATCGTACATATAAAGTTACAATGTACGTAATGAATATGTAGGAGTCGACGTGGCTGTTGACATCAAAACAACGATTAGATATTATATTGGTATATTAAGGATAAAAATGCAAAACAAAACAACAAAGTACAACTAAATCGGCAGCATATTTCAGTGGCATTGATACCTATCTAGATTAGTAATGGTGAGAGCTATACGTGTATGTACCAGATGTTGACAGGGTAATAAGTTATGAGACATGTGATGGGTTAAGCCGCTTTTTATTGCCTTTTAATTTTTTATGTGGCGGCTAACTGCCGGTACTCTTCTAGAATAGACAATTTACAGGCTGTATTTAAAAAAATGATAATTTGGGGTGAGCGGGAAATACAATGACGCTTGAAATGCACCAGAAACAGAGAATTAACGTTAAGACATCAGAATAAAACCGTGATTAATAAGAGAACGTTTCATAAACACGTGTACTCAATTACTTTTACTTATTATGATCATTATGCTACAAGATTACCGAAAATCATTATACATTCTCGACGTTGAAGTTGAAGAAGTCTGTATTAATCAATTGTTGTAACCTTAATAAAAGCTATTTTTAATACTATAGAAAATCTATGTAAGTGTTACTGTGATCTGCTTTAGCGTCCATCATAATATCATGGCTTTTATACTATATTGCACATAGGTTTTTTGAATTTTATTTCTATTGTGACTGTCGCTTTCCCTGTTGTGTAAGGTAGAGTACTCCGGTACTAGGTCCGTTCCAGCTGTCTCTGATTGCCTGTTAACGACACTTTAGAGACTCTTCAAAAAGTGGAGATTCGTAAAACAATCATCATAAATTAACAAATGGCAAATTAAAGAGATTGTTATGAAAACAGTTTGTGCGTCAGATTCTTTTAAAAGGATTGTTTTATTTTACCAAAGGATAAGAAGACTATATGTAAAATATGAGAAACCTTTCCGTTCCGCATGTTGTTTCCACTTCGTTGAATTAACGAAAGTCTGTTCACTGTGGCCAAATTACGCCATTTTTACATTACTTGCCATCAGACTGTTCAACAAACAGAACGACAAATTAAATTTCCATAACCCTGAAAGCAGTTTCGTTTAGTCAGTAATCAAATGTGGTACTAAAACTTGCAATTGAAACATATTTTTTTATTGTAGCTAGTGACTGATCTAATTGAAATCCTATTAAAACTATTTCCGCTTCTTTACTAATACTGAAACAGGAAGTCAAAACGTTGCTAATGTCTCGTGCGAACATTGGAACCGGGTCGGAAATAAAACGGACCAATTTTTTTCATTATTCGTACAATGTGTCATGGCTGCCATGCAGGATTTACATAGCAGAAATCCCCGTAAGATATTTATTTCTTCAGTTTTGCACACTTTGACACGAACAGATTTTTTTTTTTACATAATGAGCAAAATGAAATTTATATAGAGGCCAACACACACTCCTTCGTTGAATTTCCTTATATATCACACACTTTGCATACACTTATATTTAAGACAAATTCGAAATCTTCAGTCATATCGTATTTTTATGTAAAGAGATGAAATAGAAGGTAAAAGCAGAAGTAAAGTTAGAAGAAAGAAAGACTGTATTTGAAGACTTTAAATAGAGAGAAGAATAGTATGAGATGTAAGAGGCCAGATGCAATGATGACTTGCTATATAAGGAAAACAATTTAGTAAGATTTTTGTTCTCGGATAAACTAGTATATGTATGCAACCAAAACAGTTGTACTTTGGTTTGAAACATGTTTTTCTTAAATATTACATGCACGTACACACACACACACACACACACACACACACACACATATATATATATTTATGTGTGCGTTTGGTTTATTTTTGTGTAATATCTATAAAGTGCCTCTTTCAAAGCTGTACTTATAGGTATGTTAGATCTGCTATTCTTCTTTGTTTAAGCTATACCAGGAGACGTGTTCAATCTATATAAGCTCTTTATTTTTCCGCGTTTATTTATACCTTTAAATTATCAAATTGCGTCTTTACCTATTCTCATTAATTTATATCATCAAACAAACAGTTTCTGCTATTATATTCTTGTTTAGTGGTTGACACCGATCATCTTCAGTAAACCGGAGGTAGATTTTTGAGATTCCTCCGTAACTAAAGGAAAATGAACAGGAGGTACATTACCAAAGCATCGTATATAAAATGTAATGCACTTTCATTATGTAACAAACACTTCCTGTTATCGTTACAGACTTTCACGGCAAACATTTTGAATGATAAAGTAATAAATAAATAAATAAAAGGTGCCCGTGTACTTAATTTTTTACATTATATCAAAACATCCATGTTTAGACGTTTAGGCATAAAATCGCACTTGGTGACTGCTTTTCGACGTCATTGGAAAAGGCTTCAATACCATAATTATTAAAAAGATATGTGGGTTAAATGTCTGGTTTTACATCGGCTGTTGCTCGGTGTGCTATTACTATCTGTTGTGGGTCATATGTCGACATGTACAAAGCAATTATAGTCACTGCTGACAATGAAACGATTAGGATATTTACTAAGAAATTGATTAACAGACATATCACGCATGCTTATTAAATAAAATGTATTTTTTTGGTTAATTTGGTGCGTAGAGTTTTATATATCAGTACACACCTCAATCTAGATGGTTAACAAAAGTTTCTTTTGCATTCATTGTCCAATAGCCATCGCTGTTAAGTCCATTTTATGATTTGTTTACGTTTGGTTTTTCTTGTGTTAAGTGTCCTATTAATAGCTTTTAAGAACGTCCCACCGTGTGTGTCATGTATGCCTCCTTGTGTGTTTGATTGGCCTTCTTGCGATAGCGCCGATATGATGCCAATCTGCAGTGCACTGAAATATCAGACCGAAAACACCTACCTGAGTATTCCACCTACTTGATAATGGAAACTGGTTAAATAGTTGTTTTTATTACCCTATATGCTGATCGTTTAGCAGGGAATAACAACTATCATTGCCATCTCAACTTAAGTGACATCCCAACACTACCGGTAAAAGTAAGATATTGCCAAGCAATGCGCAAGAAGGCACAGAAGTAAATCCTGAATTCTGTAAGGGATTAACACGAGCTGCCTGCCTCAACATGCAGTAGTTAACAGCAGGTCGTTTCTCAATCGCTGCTGTTCATCTCATCTTTGGCCCGTGTATGTTTTGAACAGTTTTGTGTTAGATTATCGATGTTAATTTATTGTTCGTCCCTATTTTATATCGCTAAGATGTAAAGATGATACATGTCTGTCTGTCTCTTCGTGAATCTGTAAAATCTAAATATAAAAACAAAACATTAACCACTGGCCAAAGTAAGGAATTTTGTGTATCCTCGTTCAGACTGGAATACGTATCAACACGTGATATCGTGCTGTACCTAGAGCAATACAAGGGATCATATAATGGTCAGTAGAGATTGCTTGCATACGAAATGTGATCTAAACGTCGTCTGCCGGTGTGGGTTAGAGCATAAATATTTTCACCAGTCAGACGTGATGTATTTTACAAGAACGAACCAAGAACAATGTATTTCAAGTTAATTTTGTTGATAGTTGATAGTTGTGATAAAAAGAGACATTATACAAATGAAACATAACTATTAACATGTAATTTGTGATATTTTTTTGGACTGTTAAAATTATATTTAACTTTCTACTTAACATTTTAATCTTCCATACGTGCAACGTGTTTTATGCTTTACAAAAGTTTTTTTTTTTTTTAAATCGAAAACAAAACATAAAAGTGCATGGATCTTCCTTTCAACTGCTGCAATTCGATAGAGGTGTGTCGTTTCCGTAGATTCAAAACAGTACATCAAACTGATAGTAAGCTAATTACCTGTAATAAACAGGTGTAAAAACTGATAGTAAGCTAATTACCTATAATAAAACAGGTGTGAAAACTGATAGTAAGCTAATTACCTGTACTAAAACAGGTGTAAAAACTGATAGTAAGCTAATTACCTGTAATAAAACAGGTGTAAAACTGATAGTAAACTAATTACCTGTACAAAAACAGGTGTAAAAACTGATAGTAAGCTAATTACCTGTAATAAAACAGGTGTAAAAACTGATAGTAAACTAATTACCTGTAATAAAACAGGTGTAAAAATTGATAGTAAGCTAATTACCTGTAATAAAACAGGTGTAAAACTGATAGTAAACTAATAACCTGTAATAAAACGGGTGTAAAAACTGATAGTAAGCTAATTACCTGTAATAAAACAGGTGTAAAAACTGATAAGCCAGAGTTATGGTGTTCTCAGCTTATATTGTACAGGATACTATTACAGGATTCCCGTGACATTTACAGCAACGCAATTTATCAGTCTTTATTGCATTCAGAGTATCATATTAGTGTAAACATCGCGCGTTAGATGATTTCTTATCTAACATGTTTGCTACGTGAAATGAATAAGTTTGAGCAAATGACGCTACTTCTCCCCATTACAGTTATAATGTAGAAGTAACGACCGTCTGTGAGCCGATTTCCAACAGGAAAACTGTTTCCTCTGTGCTTAAGTTGCTTCTCAAAGAGGATAATCAGTGTAAAACAATTACAAACGTTTGATAAGAGACATGTTTAAATGTGCATTACAAACTTCTGGTATGATGACGTCATTGTTTAAGAGAGCACCAAGGTGTTACCAACCAGATACAACCTGATACATTACCTGTATGGCGTATGTGTGTCAATTTCTGATAACAACTCAACACTTTGTAGATTTATCTATAAATGATTGTTTGTATTAATATTTATAACCAATAACTCCAAAATTTGTAGACAAATCCATGTATGGCGTGTCTGTGTTAACATCATTTCAACCCCGCAACTATAACGTGTGTAGTTATCTATGGGATAAATCTGTTACAACGTCAAAGTGAGGGGGTTCAAATCACCACCTCTTAAATGTGAATGACTGTATCTTGATAACGTCAGTCTGTTTAAGCATGACATGTGGAAGCAGTGACGCCAGTTTGTTTTCCATTCACTAATTATCGAACACGATGAATATAATCACCGCTCTCAATGTTGTTTAGTAGGTCAACTTTGTAACGCTGCCGTAAACTGTCAAAAAAGATTGAGTTAAGTGTTAGTTATTGCGTTAGTTGTCTAATGGTATAAGAGCGCAACACCAGTGGGAAATGGTACCAGCATTGTATCTTTGTACATTCCTTCTGGAGTCGACGGGGTGAATGAAACATTCCACATCACCTCATTATAAAACGTTTTTTCACAGACACATTTGATAAAGGCAGGTGCAGGAACAAAAATATACGATTCACTGCAGACGCAGTTTATAAGCATGGTACATCTAAGTTACATGCGACCAGAGTGAATCGTCCACTTAAGTTCTGATCTCGCACCTGCCATTCACAACCAATCAATGTCGTTATACAATCCCTGTGCATTTTGGAGACAGCGGAAACTAGTGGTCTGCTGTATGCCACTGCATGCTGGCTGGTAAAGGCGACTTTTGTGTCCCCACACCCACCCACACAGAATCGATGTTCTTCACATTTGCACCATACTAATCGGAACACTATTGATTGAGACAAGGTCTTGTCTATGGTCTCTATTGTAACACTTTGGACCTCAATACTCGTTTTTCCCTCTATTCTTTCTTTTATTCAGGGATTCGTTCACCGCTCTTATTTTTAACTTGTCAGATTTCCTTTGCGTATTGGCAAGATATTTGTACCGACTGTCAGTAATGGCTTGATTGAACATTGCAACGTACTGTCTATCATTTAGATTTGTAAAATTACTGTTGTATTCACTGTCGGTATATTATGACCAAGAGAAGTGTCATGTTGGATGTTTCGGGATGGGATTTGTGTATGACAAACTAAGAATTATAATAATTAAATCATGTGAATGGTTCACATAAGCATCTTGGTATTTTTATTGATAATCTTTTATTTGTAACCTTTAATTACTTTAGGCCCGGAACTCCATCGGAAAAAAAGACATTCGTCGGCTTTATGAGTTACCTACGAAAGGCGTGATAACGAGATAAATGTTTTTTCGCTTTTCAAAATGACACTAATAGGCTTTCTTATATACTAGCTCTGCATCTTACTTACTTCCTGGGATTTTTACACAGTGATTGTAAACGAATGATACAAAACAATTTGGTGAATTGAATGGTCACTGTAATGCATTGCCTTTTACCTGAATAATATATCCTATAACTGTTATTGTTTGTTATACTTATAATGTTCTCGAGGTAATACTATAGCTTGGGTCATTTCCACTCTTCGACAGAACAATCTAACAGAGCAGTATATATTACAGAAAACTGAACCACACTAACCAACTTTTCATAGAATGTGGTTGAAGAGATGTCATGGACTGTCACAAAGTTATTACATTTAAGTGAAATTAACATCGACTTATAATCTAAGCTGTTGTAAGAACATACAAATCTAACCAATATATCTATTAAAATTATAACAAGTGCCATGTGTGTACCGTATGTGCTTTGGAAAATCCCCTGTAATAACGCAGTGCGTAATTGCGATAGAGGACCGATATGGAAACCCTGTTTTTCTTTGTACTTTGTTGGTTCTTTGGTCAACTCGATGTCAGGATAATGTTATCAAATAGAATGTCATTCTATATGATAGCCCCTTTACATTGATCCTGATATCACTCGTCATATGTGTACGCCGTCGCCATATTACATCAGCTGTGGTGGGCATGCAAAATCCTAAACAAGAACAGAAAAGTCAATTTTGTTCTAAGCGACCACAATCTAGAAGTCCAAAACGTCTGTTAACAGGTTCAGTCTACAATGATATAACTCTCTAAGTGAAGGTGATCGACAGACCAGGTTCAGTCTACAATGATATAACTCTCTAACTGAAGGTGATCTACAGAGCAGGTTCAGTCTACAATGATATAACTCTCTAAGTGAAGGTGATCTACAGAGCAGGTTCAGTCTACAATGATATAACTCTCTAAGTGAAGGTGATCGACAGAGCAGGTTCAGTCTACAATGATATAACTCTCTAAGTGAAGGTGATCGACAGAGCAGGTTCAGTATACAATGATATAACTCTCTAAGTGAAGGCGATCGACAGAGCAGGTTCAGTCTACAATGATATAACTCTCTAAGTGAAGGTGATCGACAGAGCAGGTTCAGTCTACAATGATATAACTCTCTAACTGAAGGTGATCTACAGAGCAGGTTCAGTCTGCGATGATATAACTCTCTGAGTGAAGGTGATCGACAGAGCAGGTTCAGTCTACAATGATATAAGTGTCTAACTGAAGGTTATCTACAGAGCAGGTTCAGTCTACAATGATATAACTCTCTAACTGAAGGTGATCTACAGAGCAGGTTCAGTCTACAATGATATAA
>NW_018408651.1:73086-74257 GCF_002113885.1 Mizuhopecten yessoensis
GAAAATGTGACTCAGTGATTTCTTTCAGATAATATGGAGTTTCATTATTCATAATCTTGTACATCAGCATCATTTTATGTTGTTTTCTCCTACTTTCAAGAGGAACCCAGCCTAATTCTTTGTACAAGATATTGTGGGGGGTGCCTCTACGCAGTCCTGTAATGACTCTCAGAGATTTTTTAGATTTTGAGAACAATTATCCCAAACAACATCTGCATATTCTAGTATAGGTCTAATATATGATGTATACATTGTGGTTAATGACTGTCTGTCTAGTTTATGTTTCATCATCCTTAAAATATTAATTCTTTTGTATGCTTTTTGGTAAATATCATAAATGTGGTCATTCCACTTAGCATCATCACTGAATGTCAAGCCAAGATGTTTATGTGTTCGGCTGACAGTAACAGGTTCATCATAAAAATATACATTTGGGTGATGAGTATTCAGTTTTTTAGAGAATATAACAGATTCTGTTTTATTTGGATTAAATTTAATATCCCATTTATTAGCCCAGAGTTGTATATTACTGAGATCATCTGTTAGGTTTTGTGCTAACTCGATTGGATCATCGTCTGTTACAGCGTATAGAGAAGTGTCATCAGCAAACAGTTTAATTTCATGAGAAACACAGTCAACAATATCATTAATATAAAGTAAAAACAAAAGTGGACCGAGAACCGAGCCCTGTGGTACCCCTGCATTTACAGGCCTGGATGTAGATATATATCCCTCAGTTAACACTCTTTGTTTTCTGTCATCTAAAAAATTTCTCAACCAACAAAGTAATTTCCCTTTGATGCCATATAATTGGAGTTTATGTACCAGTCCATCATGCCATACTCTATCGAACGCCTTGCTTATGTCACAAAAAACAAATCTTAATTCTTTATACTGGTCAAGACATTGTACAATAGTATGATATACTGAAAGAAGTTGATTTATAGTAGAGTCCTTAGGCATAAATCCAGATTGATGCATAGTAATAATTTCATGTGTAGTAAGATAATTCAACATGTACTTATATATAATTTTTTCTATAATCTTACTAAAACATGAAGTAATAGAAATTGGTCTATAATTAGAAATTTCATTTGTTAAACCTTTTCCTTTATAAATGGCATTAATATTAGCAGTTTTCCAACTAAGGGGGATAACTCCTGTTTGTAGT
>NW_018408651.1:75165-76952 GCF_002113885.1 Mizuhopecten yessoensis
TTTGATCGTTTGTACAATCTATTTCTTCTCCTGATAAGTTTCTTTATGTCAGGGGTAACCCAAGGTAGGCTGGGTTTTGTCTTAACTATCTTGTGGGGGATATGTTCTTTTATGAGTTTAGACAATTCAATTTTGAAATACTCCCATATTTTGTTTACGTCCCACTCGCTATTTTCTGTCATACAGTTGTACACGTTGATAAGCTCAGCTTTAATTGAATTCCAGTTTGAGTTTTTATATACTGGGGTGGATCTTGGTTTTTGAATAATTGTTTGTGGGGTAAGGTTCAACTCTGCATAGACTATGTCGTGGTCAGAGAGACCAGGGATAATTTCTGGTCGAATTATTTGGTTTGGGAAATTTGTAATGAGGAGATCAAGGATATTTTCATTTCTGGTTGGTTGATCGATTAGCTGGGTGAGTGCCGTGTCATCCAGTAAGTTGGCAAAATCATAGTGTATTTTTACATGATTTGTTTTTGGTTTGAGGACTTTATTTTTCCAGTCCCGGCCCGGGAGATTGAAGTCGTCACCTATAATGAGGGCTGCATTATTAATTTTGGTGGCTTCTTTGATGGAATAGCTAAACAATTTCATACTGTTTTCGTCAGATGTTTTGGGATGGTAGAAGGAGCAGATATAGAGTGTTTTACTCCCGATTACATACACTTTGGCCCATATCGATTCACTGGCCTTCTTTGGTGTCAAATCATGTACTTCTTCGCTGATGAGGTGGTCTTTTATAACAATCAGTACACCACCACCATCTTTATCAGTGTCTGACTTTTTTCTGTCATTTCGGTAGATCTTATAGCCCGAAGGGAAGATTTCGGCTGATTTTATGCTCGGGTTAAGCCAGGTTTCAGTCCCAATCACTATATCAGGCGCAGTGCTATCCAAGACATTTTCATGAAGATGTTGTTTATTTCGAATCGACTTGAAGTTGATGTTAACAATTCGCAGTGGTTTTTGTTTATGTCTTTTGTGTGGACCTGTGTTCTTTCTAACAGGAGTCGAAGAATGGATTGGTTTGTGTTTAGTACACAATTACTGATGTTGGTATCTGTACCCAAATCACCAAGAAAAGACAGGGTGTCATAGGGGTTTGATGTATTGATCCCATTTAGATCGAACAAAATTTGGCTGTAATTTGGGTGATTACAAACAATACAATGCCAGCTTACATCGCTAACATTCAGATCTTCAAATGTTTCTGTGTGTACGTTTTGACAGTTTATGTGGTACCACTGATTACATGTCTCGCAAATGATACCCCTATGGTTCCAGTTAATAGTGCCATCACACGTACCACACATATACTTGGTACTGTTTTGTTTTGGGGCAGGATTGATTTCGACGTCATTGGAGTTTAGTATGACTAAGGCCAATAAGAAATACAGGGCTCTCCCTGACTTTAATTTTGGTATAGATTTCAATGGCTTAAACAATTTGTACAGCATATGGTCATAGCCAGGGTCATTTGATTTTTTGTCAGAGATGGTAAACAGGTACAGGGGATGATGACACTCATGATTTACTTTCGTTTCTATATGAAGGTAACACTTTGATGTTATTTCATGAGGCACAACACTATTCCGATCAATGGTTTTGGTCTAAAATGATATAACTCTCTAAGTGAAGGTAATCTACAGAGCAGGTTCAGTCTACAATGATATAACTCTCTAAGTGAAGGTGATCTACAGAGCAGGTCCAGTCTACAATGATATAACTCTCTAAGTGAAGGTGATCGACAGAGCAGGTTCAGTCTACAATGATATAACTCTCTAA
>NW_018408651.1:78564-84238 GCF_002113885.1 Mizuhopecten yessoensis
TCTAACTGAAGGTGATCTACAGAGCAGGTTCAGTCTACAATGATATAACTCTCTAACTGAAGGTGATCTACAGAGCAGGTTCAGTCAACAATGATATAACTCTCTAAGTGAAGGTGATCGACAGAGCATGTTCAGTCTACAATGATATAACTCTCTAAGTGAAGGTGATCGACAGAGCAGGTTCAGTCTACAATGATATAACTCTCTAAGTAAAGGTGATCTACAGAGCAGGTTCAGTCTACAATGATATAACTCTCTAAGTGAAGTCGATCGACATAGCAGGTTTGACTGCACATGTTCATCGCTTTTTTCTTATAGTGTTATCTACCTGATCCCAACCATTTGTTCGGCATTTTCACTCATGATTCTGAAATAAGAACATCCACTTTGATAACCATTTTCCTATTTTCTAAACTTCTCGAATATGTAACAACACAATTATTGTTTAGTCTATTTCGTTCTCGATAATACAAAAAAGGGAATATCGAGTCAAGAAATTAAGATCGAATCCAAGTGCTGGCTAAGTCCTCAAAGAGGTTGTGACATCGAAACAACAAGGCGCTCCTTTGAGCGTAATAAAAACGTTGACCTTCACATCGCATCAGGAAATATAACTTATTTCCTGATTAGGTCACGATGTCGACCGCGATTGCGAATCAAGTACGTTTCTACTTAGAAAGGAAAAGCTCATGATCAGAAAATTAAAATCGCCCTCTTATCACACAACTCAGAATTAAGCCGTCCTTGATGGTCATGTTGTAAATGTTAATGAAGATTGAGGTGAGTATGTAAGATAGAAGAGTTTATAGCGTCACATACTTTTTTAAGTCAAGAAAATATATACGATCTATGTGGTCATTACCGACATAATGTTTGAAAGTGAAATCCGAGAACTTGGCAAGGTTTTTGTTACCAGTCCCGATAAGCTCTGCAATAAATTCAGTCTCGTGAAAAATAGAAATAAACAGTAAGTAGAGTGGTTACGTTAGTTTCTATTGCTAAAGATTGATACAATATCCTCTGAATGCTTCGAGGTCCAACCTCCATTAATTCCACATTTAATATACAGAGTCACATAATGTTAATTAGAACGGAAGTAAACGCTTGGTTTGAGGATCAAGTAACAAAGTCAAAGGTAGAGCGTTGTTAATAAGGATACTCGTGACATTTTGGAACTTAATATCAACAAGACAGCTCTGTGTCCTAATCGGGAATCAGTATTCAAAAAAGTCGTAACACGAAATATTGACACGCTAGCATTTGGTACAATGTATAGCCTTCGTTATTAAGCTTGCCTTAGCGAGTAAGAAATCTGGTATTTGTTTTGACAAGACTTTATAAGTTAAACATCTAATAATAATTAGACAACATGTAATGTCTAATATTTACATTTGTGTTGCAGTGCCTGTAGATAACAGTACCATCTCCACATGTTTGCATGATTCAATAAAAGCAAGTGTGTAGTAATGTTAACAGTACTACATGTACGCTTACATGACCTCTGACCCCCTGACACACACACACACACACACACACAAACGCACACAAACAAACCAAAACAAAGCGAGATTGTTTATCAACGGTTAAAATACATGTACATGCAGACGTGTCCATAGAATACGGAATGACTGTTGTTGTCGGGCCTCCGAACCGTGTCTGCTATAAGATTCTATAACAGGTCCTTTTCAACAGAACAGAATAATGCACTGTCCTCTAGAATATACACCAACGTCCGTTGCAAGTGGCGAAGCAGGTGAAATCCTCCCGGCTCGTCGGCCAGTCCCCTCATCGATTGTAACACATGCCGAGTGCTCAAACAAACGATGAGCTAGTCCTGTTGACACAGTCGATCGACTCAGTCAACAGCATCTTTTAAATCGTCATCTGGTTTCTTAGGAAACTCCACATTTCACGGATGCACTTGTTAAACATGCTGGTAATATAAGTTAAATTATAAAAAAAATATGTAAAGTGGAACAATTTGTTTATTACTCAACTGTGTATTTCGTCAACGTTGACAACGCATCATCTTTCCCGCGAAATGGACTGTTCAATTAATGTTGTTTTCATGACGGTGTTTTGCTTTTTAACGGAAAACAAGATTTTTTTTCTGAATTTCAAATAATAAAAGTGGATGTAATAGAATGTAAATATAAGGTTTGAAATGCATCTTTTTAGCATTTATGAGGGTATGCAACACAGTTCCGTTTAAACATATTCCATGATGCGCTTGTGTTGCATACCCTCATAAATGTTTAAAAAGATGCATTTCAAACCTTAATGAAAACCATCTCCTTATAATGATTAGTTGTTTGTTTGTCATATTGTAAGCAAATATATATGTTAGGAATTATGACATATTTTATAAATTAAATCCGACGTTAGTTTAAGGACAAAGTGACTTCAGATAGATGCAATAGCAATAAAATAAGGGGTTTGCAACAAATATCAGTCAACTAACTATGCTTGAATCGTTGGCCATATGTAACTTGTAAGACATGGTATTTTAGTGAGATAGCACTATAAAGCCGGCATCAGATCCGCGTTGTCAAAAGGAGGCAAGTACACCAACATACCCTGTCTCCGGTACACTACACATATGCACGTCCTTAAATGACTCAAGCTGATAATAGGACGTTTCACAAACTAAAAACAACAAAACCAAATTCATCGTCAGAGGGAAATACACTAAAATGTTGGTGAGATTTTACTTCAGTCAGATAACTGCAATTGGTTTCGTTTGTGTACTAATTGTTAGTGTTTGGCGGAGGACAAGCTATAACACACTTTTTTGACCAGGCAGACATTTTCTCAATAACTCCCTTTCTGAGCTCTGCATTAACGTTTGGTATGTCAACAACAATGCATAGTGACGTGTCGTCAACAAACAACTCCATCATTGCTACGTTATCATCTAATAAAAACACATCAAAGTTTCTGAAATGGCACCCTGGGAAATGTCATTTTTGACATTAAGCTAGTTTCAAGTAACTTCTCTTTTGATACGGTTTGAAAGGTTGTTTGTGAACCAAGGCTTTACATTTCCCTCAAGACCTAGACTCTGAAATTTCAAAAGCAGTATTTGAGTACGTATCCTAACTAAACGTTTGCTTACATGGCAGAATAAGAAACAGCATTTAATTATGTCTGCTATGCATTGCTTATGAGTGAAAGGAAAAGGAAAACAGTCACAATTTATTAAACGTCCTTAATGTTTGTAGCCTTGTTTGGAGAATTACGTTTTCCAGGCAAATAATTCTTGCAAATATACAGGATGTTTGGGAGAGCGACGTCGATCAGTACTCTCTTTCGCGAACGTTCTACACTAAGACCAAAGTAACGTAGGTGTTGCAAAGGAACATACAGTTTGTAGAGAGAAAATGTAAATATCGCTTATCAATTTTGGTCACGTTTTGTCCCAAAGTAGAGGACAGGAAAGCAAATGCGAAATTCTGCAGAAGATTACCATAATATCTGCCTCTTGCACTGGGCTTCTTTCTCAAGTTTTGACCTGTAAGGGATGATTAGCTTTAGATTTATAAATCTGTAAAATTAATTGGCCGATGGTTAGTGTTTTTTTTACCCCTTTTGGTTTGTTTGCGCAATTTCGTCAAATATCTATGGTAAATAATTGAAAGTTTATTATGGATAAACCTTGAATCAACAGTATGTCTCTCAAGTCATGTATTGATGACGTCAAGTTCAAGTGTACCAGCCAACAAGAGAAAATGATGAGAATAGGCATATTTGATACTTAAAAAAAACTACTAACAGAAATATTTAGACTGTAGTTAGAAGTGCAGTAGTATTGCAGGGATTGGTGAAAGAATCGCTCACTGGCTAAAACTTTATCAAACAGATCTTTTGTTTCACAAACCATATCTAGATGATATTAAAGTGTTTCAAAAGTAAGTGTGTCGTGACAATCTGGTGCAGCAGATTGAATGTTAAAGGTAATCTGAGTACGTGGGCACTAGGACGATTAGTTCAAAGGTAATCTGAGTACGTGGGCACTAGGAAGATTAGTTCAAAGGTAATCTGAGTACGTGGACACTGGGACGATTAGTTCAAAGGTAATCTGAGTACGTGGGCACTAGGAAGATTAGTTCAAAGGTAATCTGAGTACGTGGGCACTATGACGATTAGTTCAAAGGTAATCTAAGTTCGTGGGCACTAGGACGATTAGTTCAAAGGTAATCTAAGTACGTGGGCACTAGGACGATTAGGTCAAAGGTAATCTGAGTACGTGGGCACCAGGACGATTCGTTCAAAGGTAATCTGAGTACGTGGGCACTAGGACGATTAGTTCAAGGGCAATAGGCATTGGATTCATGGAATCACATTTACGTGGGGTATGTAAGAGTTCCGGTGGCGACGCAATGTTATCCTTAACATAACTGCATAATTAGGGGGCAAGTAAAACGTTCATTAAGGGGGCAAGTAAAACGTGCATTAAGGGGGCAAGTAAAACTTGCATTAAGGGGGGCAAGTAAAACGTGCATTAAGAACGAAATTGAATACTGCAAAATTAAAATTCAATCTCGACACATTAGGAGGTGGTAATTTCAAAATAATGTCTCCTCGTGATAAATATGATCTTTATAATGTAGGCAATAGTCCCGACGCCCTCTATAATGTTTGGTTTATCACATAGAACTGATGTGTGTATCAGACATCTAGAGAATAAGCTTCATCCACTGTTTTCTTAGTTCAATGAAAATTAAACAGAGTAGGTAAATATTTCGATACTGATAACAGCAATGTTCGCCCTATACTCTGAACAAAAATATGGACAAAGGAAGAATAAGAATTACGTAACAGGCCACCGATGTTTGATGAACTGTAGACTCCTAGAATTTGGAAAGTTGAAAATCACGAGATAAACACGTTCTCATTGCAACATATAATACAATTACAATATAGAAACAGAAAATTTGGACGTGTCGACGATACTCTAGATCTGTAACGGTTGGGCGTGAACGAACATCTGGTAATCTTCTACAAAACATTTGACAGGCTTAATATGCTGGTTAAAAACTCAAACCTTTTTGCGATATATATTTACACGAACTAAGTGTACGTAACGCAGGAAAAAATGAACGAAACGACCTCGACTCAGATAGAAACACAAATGACGCACACAAGGGACTTAGGAGAGGAAGAGCTAAAGCTTAACCTTATGACATCTGGTACGACATGATGTACCATATATTTGACGATCATTTCAAGATATGACTGCTCGGTGATATAATGAGGATTATACAGGCCTGGTGTAGACATTCCAGCCTTATCGTTCCACAGAAACATTCATAACCAATAACTATATATCATTAAACATCACTAAGATATCTGTTACTCGTGCGGACTACACATATTTAACACCATAAAGACATTTGTAACCCGTACAGACTACACATATTTAACACCAGGAAGATATTTATAACCCGTACGGACTACACATATTTATCACCACGAAGACATTTGTAACCCGTGCGCACTACACATATTTAACACCACGAAGATATTTGTAACCCGTACGGACTACACATATTTATCACCACGAAGACATTTGTAACCCGTGCGGACAACACATATTTAACACCACGAAGACATTTGTAACCCGTGCGCACTACACATATTTATCACCACGAAGATATTTGTAACCCGTGCGGAC
>NW_018408651.1:90664-91262 GCF_002113885.1 Mizuhopecten yessoensis
GAGCCACTCGGCAATGGACAGTAAATTGTTCACGATAGAATCTTTGGCGTCCTCGATCCGTGAACAATCGAAATCATTGCCACCAATTTGCAATAAAACGAAATCCGCAATTTGTTCTCGTAAACGATCAGTCACTTCACGGGCATAAACATCGGGTAATCTAGCCCCGCTTTTACCTACACACGATACTACAATGTTTGTAGGGTCATCATGAAAACCGAGGTTCGTCCATGAACCTTCGAGCGCGCGGTCAAGGCGTTTGACAAAACTATGTCCAATAATCACCACGTTCGCCATAACATCAAATTTTGAAAATATTACACGTAAACAATACGTAATAAAATTCACTTAGATATTTTTCAAAATTAGATCATGATGTAAAAAGAAGGTACACACCTTGTTCCTCCATCATCTTCAGCAGGCTAGTGACCTAGGGTCAGCTAGTGCACATACTTATATAGGGTGCTAAAAATAGCCACAAATTCATACGACTTTTGACCTTCTCACCTCCTACTAATGGTCAGCGTCCGCTCATATCAATCATAGATACAACAAATACAGTACTTTAACATTCATGATATTGAAACATAATAAAAAA